>NC_007270.2:280000-420000 GCF_000002725.2 Leishmania major strain Friedlin | reverse complement strand
GAGCCGCTGATGACCACGAGCGGCGCTCGGGCAGCGAAATGAAAGGAAGGAGAGAGATGGAAACACCTACTAGTCTGCAGAGAGGCAGCTGGAAAGGTGAAAGCGTCCCCACTGCACTTCATTCAGAGGAGGGGAGGGAGACGATGGAGCTACAGCGGCTTTGAACAGAGACGGAGAGAGGAGGGAGAGACACTCCTCTCTGTGTGCGTCCGTCTGTCGCAGCGCTCCTGTCGCGTTCTTTTCTCCCGCTCGGCGGTAGATGGTGCGATGAATCTGTGGCCTCGTCAGAGCTGAGAGCGCATTGGCATACATGCAGTGATGTGTGCGAGATGAGCACCCGTAGAGAGAGTGTCAAGCGGCCCGCAGACGCACAAACCGCATGTATGCACCATGCCTCGTGTGTCCTTACTGCTGCCATAGCAGCGGCCACGCATACAGAGCTCTGTAGTCGGCATAGCTGTAGGGTCGAGGAAATGTGCTTGTAAGCGAATACGATGACGTACTCGAGTTCTGCGCCGATACGCGCACGCCACGCCAGAGGGCGTCGTTGCTCCCCATCCCCTCTCGCCCCATACTTTAGCCCTCTCTCTCTATATATATAGAGAGAGAGAGATGCATCCTTGTGGAGTGCAGCTCAGCTTACAGCAATGCCAAGTAAGGGGCGGTAGAAATGCGGAGACTGCGGCACACCGCCACCAATCGCTCTCGAATAAGAGAACAAAACACATCAAGGCTGCTGCGGTGCAGAGGCACCAGCTCACCCCCCTCGAACAGAGGCAACGGCAGTGCAGTGGGCGGCGGCGAAGACGACGGTGGCCGAGCTGTGCCCGTCGATGTCACCAGCGACACACCAGGGAGGAAGTAACAGAGTTTAAGGGAGTCGAACTCGGCGTCGGTGAGGCTGGTCCGTGTGAGATCGTGCACGCAGCGCAGGAATTCTTTGAGGATCTCATCTTCTACGTGGTACAAGCACGGCGTGAGCCCGTCAGCTGCTAAGCCACCGCCAGCGGTGCCCGGTGCCGGCGCGAAGACTGTCGGCCCTGCAACAGAGCGGTGAGTGCGTCTTTGAGGAGACGAGCTGAAGTGCACGGGGGACAAGAGAGCGACTGGACGCTGCTGAGAGGACGAGCTGCCGAGCACGGCAGACGGCACCGTCACCGTTGACGCACTTGAAACAGCGGGTTTCGGTGTGCCGCGGCGGCTTAGCGCATTGCGGCTGCGCGGGAGCTCCGTCCTCCCTGGCGGCAGCGCGGAGCTGCGGTGGCCCGACAAAGATGTGGCGACAGGTATCACTCCCCCAGACTGGCCCTCCGATGGGGACTTCAAAGCGCCGTGACGAGCGCTGTGGCTTCCTGTGGCGGTCGCCAGTCCCGCGTCTTGCGACAGCGGGGATGAGGAGAGAGTCGCCTCCATGGCGGACGCCGATGGTCGCCCCAGAAGAGGCGTCACCTTTTGCGGACTCATCTCCAAGGAGTCGGCAAGCCAGCCCTGCGGCCACAACTCACCCTCGGAGTCCAGCGAGATGACCCGCTTGAAATGCAACCCTGCAACCGACGAGTGTGGGGAGTCCACAGTGGCGCTGGCACCCATCGCCACTGGAAAAAAGCTGTTAAAGCCCGGCGACGCTCCTAAGACGCCAACGCCGCCGCTGCTGAGCTGCAGACCACTATTGCTCTTCGTCATGTGAGACGATGCAGCGAAGGAGTTGCCACACGCGCCGGAGGCCATCGCCGGCGTGCCGTTGTAGTACACCGCCCCAGGGGCAGACCCGAGACTGATCCCTTCCACCGACATCGGAGACGAAATCGACGTCGCACGGCGCAGTGACTGCGTCCGGCTCACCGGGACTTCTAGCCGGTGTGGTCGACGAAACAGGCTCGTGCTGCGCAAGTAGGCGGCCGCCGCAGCCGACGACATCTCCGCCGAGTCTGGTGACCGTTGCGATACGCTTGCGTTCGGATGGCTGCTTGCACTCCCACCACTGCACACCTGCGATTGCTGCGTGCTGAGCTGAGGCTCCCGCAGCGGCGAGCTCGCGAGGGAGGCGGACTGCAGCGACAAGGCCGAGAGGGCGCGTTGAATGCGCAGCGACGAGCAGTGGGAGACTGGATCGGCGTCCACGAGAGCGGCCACGCTAGTGGCCGCGCCTCCACTGCCACCGGCGTGTGTCGGTGCCGTGAGAGAGACACCTGCTGAGCCCAGTAAGCTTGGCCTGGTGACGGTCGCCGCGGGACTGAGGTGGCTTGCTCGGGCAGGGTGCTCCACGGCAGAGCGAGCTGAGGACGGCCGTGTCCTATAGCCGTCGTCGTGCGAGGTGGCAGGCAGTTCACTGGCTCGCGAAAGGGAGCACGCATTGGCACTACCTGCGCTGATGGAACGAGACACGCTCTTGTCTGCATTCGCCAGCACCGCCCTGGCCCCTTTGTTTCCACTAACGCCGTTCCCCTCACCGAAGTTGTCCATCTCGTCAGCACAGTCGTCAGCACCCTCCTCGAATACATAGGCGCGCAGGTAGGAAGGAATAGAAGATGATGCAGTGCTACCCCGCTTCACTGGGCTGCCACCGCTGGGTGCCTGGCGCACAACGGTAGCGTTAGGCATTGCGAGCGGGTTCGACTCGCCTTCTCCGCTGTGCTGCTCAGCAGCCTCTCTTGCGGAGGTCCGACCTCCGGTGAGGGCTGACGGCGGGGCTTGCGATACCCCCGCGACAGCAGAGGACGTATCGACGCCGGCGGAGCTGCGGCGAGACTGCTTACCAGCACCGACGCCCGCAGCTTCCTGAATGGGCGCTCTGACGCCGTCAAAAGGAAAACTGCTGAATGTTAGCGATGCTGCTTGAGCAGCCCCCAGAAGCGTGTTCGCGCTCACACTGCGTGCTGCTGCTGCACCGGCACTTTCTGCTGAGGCAACGTGATCACCCCCGCCGCCGCCACCTGCCATCTTGAGAGCGCGTTGGATAGCAGCAGCAGCCTCAATCAGTGCACTCAGGGCTGTAATCTGCGGTGCAGGATCGCCGTCACATGCGTCTTGCCGCTCCTCGGCTGTCTCACCCAACACAGCGCTCTGCAGCACCGTAGGTGTCGGGACTCCAGGCTCCTCGCCTGTGACGTTGACTGTCATTGCGGCACGCCCATCACCGCCGTCAGCGTTCAAAGACGCCGGAGCTAACGGCGATGCTGCCGGGGCGGCCGTGCTGCGGTCACTCGACAGCCGCGCTGTCCTGCGTGTTGTTCGGACAGACGAAACTGGCGCGGTGGGGTCCCCTGGTGAGGTCCCGCACAGCGGCTCGCTTCGACGGACGTACGTCCAGACAGCGGCGATCTCTAGCGCCACACGACCCAGGAGATGTGCAATGCGCCGCCTTTCGAAGGCGGAGAAAGAAGCGCCGCTGAGATTCGTCACCGAGGGTGCGGCGTTAGCCGCTGCACCAGCCCCGGCAACCGAGAAGAACGCTGCTTCGGCGGCATCGCTGCGATGAGGGTCGAGTGGGAAAGAGAAAGCACTGGTGGACTGGGCCAGCTGGAGCAACGGGTCTGCATCCGACAGCAAGGGCGCCGTTGGGTCACGTCTATGCGATGCCAACGCCGACGCGAACCGCGAAGAGGTGCCGTTGCTGCTGCCGGTACTGCGCGGCGTTGCTGCGCCGCGGCTGCTATCCCCTCTCCCGTTGAAGACGTCGTAAGGGTGCTGCTCCCTGTACTCGCACGCCCGCAAAAGTCGCGAGAGCTCCCGCTGAATGAGCTCCACACTCTCCTCCGCCTGCTGGGCGGTAAAGACGCCTGGCAGAAGAGGAAGGGGATGAGGACTCGCCGGGGGCGGCGATGCGGCGCGGGTGTGCGCGTTGGGCGCTCGAGGTTCATGCATTTGCGGCTAGCAGAAAGAGAAACAAGAAAACGAAGAGAAGGGGGCAAAAAGCAAGACGGAGGACACACGCACGCACACACACACACGCGCAAGGGCGAGACACGTATCGAACCAGCAACGGAGGGCCCCAATGAAGCGGGTCAGAATGAAAGGGGACAGGGGAGGAGAAGAAGGAGGATGGCAGAAAATGTAAAAGTTGGGGAAAGAAATCGAAACACCTAAACGAACAAAATGGGGAAAGGGCCACGCCTCAGCCGCAGACACGTACACCTGCACACACCTACAAACAAGCAAGTGACGTTGCTCAAGTGACAACCAGCCAAGAGCCGAACAAAGCGACAACAAAGCCAGGCCGATCCCCCACGCGCACGAAAAGTAGCGTGGCAAGTCAAAGACGCAGGATGCGGGTATAGGAAGCCCTTGTGCATACCATGCTCATCATCGTAGCTAGAAGGGGAGAAGCCGCAATAGTGTGAGGGCAACTAACAGCGTTTGGGGGGAGAAAGACAGAGTTGTGCCAGAGCACGTGCGTTTACGTGAAAAAGGCGTCCTCTATGTCCACATGCGCGCGTGTGTTCGTCTACGGGTAGCGAGGAGATCGATGGGCTCGTGTCTCTGCCTAGTGCGGTGCCTGAGAGAGGGTTCGAAGAGGGGAGGCGGCAAACACGTAGCGGAACGTTTTTCGAATCACAAAGACATCAACAGAGACGAGGATAGAGGGAGAGAGCGACACACACGCACGCGCTCGAGTGGATCCCGAAGCTGAAATTCAAAGAAATAAGAGCCGGGAGAAGACACACGAAGAGTAGCGGATCGGCCTCGTTGAGGCCTCTGCGTGTGACCAGCTCCACTCCCCACTCGCCCACCCACCCCTTACCACAAAACAGCTAGCTACGTCCGTGGCGGGTGAGGCAGAGTAAGACAACAGTATCCCATGCAAAGATGGCGGGGGACAAACACAGAAGAGATCTCCAAGAATAAAACAAGAAACGCGCCCCCGCGCGTGTGTGTGAATGTGGATTCAAGGCGTCGGGACAGAAGAGAGCGGGTTGAAGAAGGCGGGTAGACAGCAAGGGAAGGGGTGCGGTGAGTGTGTCATATGCACCCACAGAGAAAGAGGTGGAAAGTCACCAAAAGGCATTCGCATGGTGTGCGCGCGTGTGTCGTAACGGGGGAGGGAAGGGCGAGACACATGTGAGGCGAGAGTGCCATCCCCGCCACGCTGTGCGACATGCACAGATGACATGCATGCGGATACAGTCTATGCGCGGCCGCCTCCAATCGTTGGCAGACTCCTAGGCGTTAGCGGGGAGACACACCATGGGTAGGTGGACTGCACGTCGCTGCTGCTGTGTGCTGTGACACTGCCACCCTCTTTCCTCACAGCCTCCATTTGACAAGCTTTTGCTGCAGCCGCCAACGAGACCAACATCGTCACTGTCACTCTTTTTCGAATGTATGGATGTGTGTGTGTGTATGTGTGCGTGCCTGTGGCAGCGCAGTGGTCGTGAAGGGCGAGGTAACGTTGGAGATCAAAGCTTCTTCTCTGAGCGAAAGCATCGAAGAGACGCAGCAGCGGCGGAGACGAGGAAAACAGACGAGGCGCGCACCGAATGGCTGCCAAGGTAGCAGCGAGCAGACTCGATAGAAAAGGAAAACGACGAGAGGAGCACAGAGCTGTATATATATATATATATATATATATGCGAGAGACAGCGACCGCTTCAAGAACGCCGGGGGAGGGGGGCAGAGAAACTGCAGAGGCGCAACAGAAGTCTCACCAGCAACCAAAACGTTGCCATCCCCTGATGTCACTTTACTGTTCTTAGGATGGCAGCGGAAAATGTTGCTTGACGAGTTCGATCAGGTCTGCCTTGCGTCTTGCCCCGCCGGAGCTCACGTTCGCAGTCGCCAGGTACTCCTTGAGTTGAGGTATGATCAAGCCATCCCACGCATTTTCAGCGGCAGCGCGGCAAATCAGCTGCTCGATGGGCACATGGCCGCCGTCCTCTTCGGCGGAGGCTGCCGTCGGCCCTGCTGCCTCCACGGCCCCCGCTGCGCTGTCGCGCGGGCGGCGCGTCACCGAGCCTGCCACGCGCGGCTGCGGGCAGTACCGGAAAGCGTCGTAGTCCTTTCCCAGCACCTCCTTGTTGAAGCTCTGGAAGAGCGCTGCGAAGCTTTGCATGCCCTCGTAGTCGGGGAGGGCGCTGTCCAGCTCCTGCGGCGCCATCTTCGCTGCTCCATCCGTAGAAGGGCCCTCCTCCCCTGCCTTCGCCAAAGCAGTCCCGCCGCCCGAGTGCAGGGGATTGTCTGCCAGCGGGAAGAGCCGTCGGGCGAGCTCTTGCAGTTGGCGGTACTGCCGCTGGAGCGCGGGATTGAACACGGCATCTACTTGGTAGGACACCGTCAGTGCACTCACAAGCTGTTTGGCAAGTTCGAGGTGCGCTGGATCAACGGAGCTGTCTGCCAGTACAGGGGTGGCGTGTTTGTTGACGCGCGTGCACGTGCGCAGCTCTGGCACGGCGCGCAGCTCCTCGGCGTAGGGAAGAGGCACCACATAGAGCCCCATCCCATCCACCGGCACCTGATCGCGCTTCTCCGGATGCGCTGTGAGGTCTGGCGATGGGACCAGAGCCACAAGACGCGGCGCTGTGGTGATGGAGCTGCAATATTGTGCAATCGCAACCTTCTGCTTTGCACGCAGCCGACGCACGAAAAGGACAAACACGCGATGCGAGTGGGCACCGCCGCGCTGCACGCACGAATGAAGGAAAGAGCTTCGTCGCACCACATGCTCCCGCTTCACAGCGTCAACGAGATCCTTGAATAGCAACACCGTGAAGCCCGGCTCCGTCCCGGTTGCCGCCACCTCCACAATTCTCTTGCGCTCCTCGCTGGTAAAGTAGACGCGCTCCTTGCCGATGGGTGCGTAGTAGCAAAGATCGTTGGGATGCACGTCTTCCTGCCTCATCATCGACTCACTCGTGCAATTCTTCTCGTTGTGGAGGCGCTGCAGCGGTTTTGTGGGGCTGCCGCTGTCCCCTTCGTTGTGCCCCGCACCGGCGTCATCGCTGTCCTGACCAGCTGCGGTGGTACGCGCATTTAGGTGAACGACGCGGCGCAGCATGCGGTTCGTGCGCCCATCCAGCCACTCTCGCTGCGGAAGGCGAGCGCGCATGAGAGGAGCGTACAGACTCACAGCCATCCGCGGCACGGCAGCAACGCGCGACGCCTCCTCTTCATCTCTCGCTGTCGCTGCCGCTGCCGTCGTAGACAGAGCAGTGCTCGTTCCAGAGAAGCCGCCGATGCGGAGCAGGCAGTGCCGAAAGGGCCGCTGCGGATGTGCGCGACGCACGACAGAGCCGAGCAGCTGCTGTAGCGCTCCAGCGCCAGCATGCATGTAGATCGCACCCTCACCGCCGCTCACGAAAGCCTCACCGCGGGCCTCAGCCAGCGCCGCCAAATCGTCGATGTCACCACTGGCACGAAATTGCGCAGCGGCCGTCTGTATCTCTCTCAGTAATGGACCCCAGAAGAAGTCTTGCACAAAGCCCGTTGGGGCCGGAGACGGCGAGTCTGACTGACCAGATCCGCTCTGGCGGATAGTGGTGTCCGCAGTGGCTGCGGCAGGGTCAAGCGACTGACCACGCTGGTTGGAAACAGCAAAGAGCGGACTCGCAGAGCTGCCACCGCTGCCGGCGTTGCCGAAGCCGAAAACTTCAAGCACGACGCCTTCCTTGCCTAGGTCGCATGCGCGGCTGCGGCACAGGTTCCACTCCTGCGCGTCCCCACCGCTCGGGTCGTCGCGGTTTGTGAAGACGAAGAGCCGCCGATGGCGAATAGCCTGCACGCTGCGGAGGCTCAGCAAGATGCGCTGCGCCTCCCAGAGCGCTTCGCTGAACTTGAATGCGGGAAAGGCGGCCGAAGCTGCCGGAAGAGCAGCCCTCGGCTCTGCGCGACCGCTAGCCGAAGACGCCGCGGCGAGAGCAGGGGATGTCGATGCAGTGGGCCAGTGACCGATGCGCGCCTCAAACTCCTCGTACGCGGCGGATCCGGGAGCACCAGCTGCCTCCAGCTGCTCCACTTTCTGCACGCATCCCGTGCCGATGCGAGTGACTTCCTGCATCACGTAGACCCCGCGGAAGCCCGTCGAGGGGGCTGACATTCGTGTGTTGTACAACACGATCGCCACGACGTCCTTGCTGCCACACACCATCTTCTCTTTCAGCAGCGCGAGGATGCACTGCATCGTCATGGAGAAGAAAGAAGGGGACGAGCCGACGGCGGCGTTCGAGCCCCCCGCAGCACCATTACTCATAGCTGCCTCCTGGCCAGTGGTGAGCAGTGCGGGTTTCGTGACACCACGAGTGTGCGTCGGTGCACCCGTCCCGTTCTTACCAGACTGCGTCGTCTTCGCCGACTCGCCAGCTGGCAGCACTCCGAACATGCCCTCGTTGCAATCAACGAGGCACACAACGGCATCGCGCTGATTGCGCTGCCACAGCTGCTCATGACACTCATCGAGGTCGAACCCATCGGCGTAGGTGCTGTCTGCTGCAACGACACCAGTCGTGCCCTCGCCCCACTCTGCAAATTCATCCATGGTGAGCTGAGGGCGCGCTGTAAAGAATGGAGAGATGAGATACGCTGCGTGTGGTGTATGTGTGTGTGTGTGTGTGTGGTTGTGTTGAAATCTATGCGGGGACCGCTATGAATCGGCAACGATAAGGCGCAGCGAGGGAAAAGAAGCCAATAGCTGTCCGTGCCACAGCTGGCTCGTGTGGTGTCGTGGACTAGCTAGGAGCGTGCCGTCCCTGATCCTTAGGGGCCACCGTGTTGTAGCCTCTGTTCGCATGCAGCTGCGCGCGCAAAAATGAAAGTTTTGCTCTCACCAGGAAGAGATCGCTAAGCAGGGTGTAGTCCCTAATAAAGCAAGGGAGCGCAGGAGCGAGGGAGAAGAGCAGCAGCGTACGAAATCAACAGAACGGAAGACAGATTCAAGGAGCTACACGGGCCGTGCCGCCGCTAGACGATTGCAGAAGGCGTACACACCGAAGCGCAAACCCTCGGACAAAAAACTGCCCACGAATGCTCCGGTGAGACTCCCCCTACAATTTCGCGTCATTCCTGTAAGACGGAGAGGGGGACGACCGCCCAGAGCGAGTATTGCGTGTGTCATCAAGGACAGAGAGATGTCACACAGTGCGCGGCGATGAGGGCTGGCACTCTTTGCTGTACAGAATCGGCCTTTCTGTGCCGCCTCCTCTCCCTCCCCTCTGTGACCGAGCGCTTCCTCGGTGTCGGTATTGTCCTTCTTACTGTTGTGATCCTTTGTCGCCGACTGCCGCTCACAGAGCCGTGCCTCTGCGCTGCCACCGATACGTGAGCCGAAAACAGCCGAGAATGTTCACTGCGCATGTGTTTGTGTATGTGTATGTGTGTATGTGTGTATGTATGTGTATGTGTATGTGTGTGTGTGTGTGTGCCAAGTATGATCACGTACACACAAGGAGGGAGGGGGGAGAGAGTGGCAAGGGCGAAACGAGCATGTTGCACAGAGTCGGAAGAAAGGCGCAGAAGCCTGCACAGGAGGTGCTCACCTGCGCGCACCATTTGCCCACGTGCCGTTACCTCCGATTTGCGGGACTGCCTTGATTGCCACGCTTGGCAGCATTAAAGTTGCTGACCGCCATTCGAGCAACAACATCTCGTGCGCTTTAACCTCGTTGTCGGAACTCCTCGCCCCCCTCTCCTCCTCCTCCTCCTCCTCCTCTACTGCCAACCTCCACTGACACACACACACACACACACCGGCAATGGCCCGGGGAGCGGGGGGAGATGGTGGTGATAGTGGTGGGGCTCCCGCAACGGCGTTAGAGCACTAACCGCGCTCTGGCGAGGCCCACACAAACACACGCACAGAAAGTAATGATACTAACCAGATGGCGAGCGAGATGACGGAGTCCACAAAGACGAGAACACCAAACAAGCACACAAGTCCCTTCGCAGCATCCGACCGAAGGGAGAGAACTATACATACGCAAACAGCCCGCGCCCGAATGGGAGGGGGGAATGGGGGGAGGGGCTGTACTAGAAGGAGCCTGCGATGGTGGTACAGGACACGTCATCTGGTAACCGTAGTCGTGCCAATGGAAGAGGAAGAGCCAAGTAGAAAAACAGGACAGCCGAACAGCTTCTAAAGGTTGTAGTTATCTAAGGGAGGACACACGCACACAAGAGGAGGGTGTAGGAATGCCCACCACCACCCCAACGTGTGTCTGTGAAGGCCAAACGTGAAACGCAAGCTGTAGTCGACACAGCATCGCTGCGGCAGCGCACGCATGCACCGACACAAATACAGAGAGAGGCGCAAGAGCGGCAGTGTGAGAGGGGAGAGGATATACATGAAAGAAGAGCCGGTCCTCCCCTCCCCCCTTTACCACCGGCAACACACACGAGCTCTGCCCCTCCCAGAAGGGCGGGAGACGCGACGCAGATCTCAAATGCCGAGTCACGGTGGAGTGGCGCCATCCCCCCATCCCTCCCCACCCTACTTGCGCTCGCACCTTGCAGGTATCAGTTGCCGTCCGTGAAGCGTGTGAACGCCGCATCTGCCTTGCTGAGCACCACTTGAAGTGCAACGACAGGAGACGTCACCAGTAGCTCAAACGCCGATCCGATGCCCGTCCCTGCCGCACTGAAGGGAGTGGGCGGAGTCTAAGCGGCTGGAAGCGGCAGCACCGGCGGCATTGCTGGTCGATCAGCCAGCGGCGCGCAGGCCGTGACATCGCTCTACCCCTCGTCGGCGTCGCTGTCCTCTGAGTGGGGGTCCATGATAATTCGAAAATCGGCCGGTTGCTCGGCGGGCGCTTCGGACGGCGGTGTCTGGGAAGGAGCCGGGGTAGTGGGCGTCGACCACAGCCTCGGTGACGGCGGCGCTGGGGTGAAGCGCGGCTTCGGAACCGCCAGCGGTGCTGCAGGCTCGGCAGCCCGCCCTCCCCGCGTGCCCTCCTCGCCGTGTCTATCCAGGAGGCGCTTGTACGCGGCGAAGAAGTCCTCGCGCTGGCGCACCCACGCCTCGTAGTCGCCGGGACTCAGGTGCACAGCTGGACTCTGCAGGGGAGCGGGGGTAAAGCCCACGCTTACCGAGCCGATGGTGGCCACCACACGCCGTGGCCCGTCCAGTGCAGAGGCGGCGCCGCCACCAAACTCATCGGCCCCAGACCCCGTTGCCGCTAGTGCGCCAGAGAAGAGAGAAGTTCCCTCTTCAGTGCCGGCTTGCTGGTCCTGCCATTCCTGCACGCCAGACGTGTAGCGCCACACCGGATCATCCATTGGGGCAGGAGCATCAGCCAGGTACTCCAGCTCTTGCTTCATGTAGTCCTGACCGGCCTCAGCGCGCAGCGCAACGGGGAGCGAGGCGCGACGCAGCGGTCCGTTGCCTATGTATCGATACTGCATCCGCCACGCCTCCAGCAGCTCCAGCTCCTCCTTGTTGGGCTTGCCAAGGGTCGCCTCCAGCGCCGTCAGATACCTGCCTGCGCGGCCGTCGCGCGTGTGTGCCCGATCGCGCTCACGCCGCTGCTCCTTCGCCACCTCGTTCAGCCCGTCCACGTCGCGTTGGATGCGGCGGATGAGCATCTCGGTGGCCTCGGCGTCCGGCATGGTGAACTCCTCCTTCCGTGGGTCCATCTTCCCTGCATTGCCGGACGGCGAGGAGCTGCCGCAGCGGAAGGGGTAGCGCTGGTGACTGCCATCTCCGCCGCAGAAAGAGCCGCTCAGGCCACCTTGACGTGAGGCGCTGCGGCGCAGAGCCGCAGCGGCTGCCATCGATGTGGGCGGGCGCGAAAAACGTGCCCCATTCCCGCCAGCACGGTCTATACTGACGTTGCCCACGTACGGCTCACCGCAGCCAACGGCGCTGGCGTGGATAGTGGGCGGGTACTCTACCAAGTACTCCGGCACTGGCTGCAGCGGCCCGTAGCCCTCCACGAAGAGGGCAGGAGCTCTGCATCGCTGGCTGCCTCGGTAGAAGTGCTCCACAAGACCCGCACCGGGCACAGCCGCCTTCGCAGTGACACTCGGGGTCGCCGCACTCGCATCGGCCACTTTCTGCAGCAGCAGCGGCGCCGGCGCTTCCGACGTGAACGGTGGCGCACTCCCGGCAGTGAGGCAATTGGCGCTGTGCCAGCGATCCCGCGCCGTGGCCCGCACCAGCTGCGGGTAGGACAGCACCCTGTTGTCCATGAGAAGAGCGCCGCCGTCCTCGGTGCCAGCCTCGCTTCTTTGCGGCGCCTCCGCGTCCGTCGCACTTCCACTCAGCTGCAGCGACGGCGCCAGCAGAGACGGCGACAGCCCGCCCGTGGCAGTAGCACTCAGCATGCTAGCCGTGGCCGCCGCCTCTAGCCTCTCAAGAAGGCCGGGTCTTTGCAGCTGCTGCGCACGCCGCTGCGACTCCGCCGATGTGGCCGCTGGCGACGTCATAGAGCCGGAGCCGCTGCCGCTGCGCCCGTCCCTGACTTGCTGCGCTGGTGGCGCCATGTCGAACTGCGGGTTAGCCCACGCGAAGCTCCAAGGGATGCCATAGTGTTTGCACAGCAGTTCGATCGCCTGCGCTGGGTCCCGGTGCACCAACCGCTGGAACGCCTCCTCTTTTTTCTGGCAGCTGCTTTTGCTCGGAGAGCCGCACAAGGACGACTGCGTCGCCATCGAGTCGGCGCGGGCGGCAATGCCGGGGCTCAATCGGAGTGCCTGCTGCTGCCCAGGGCGATCCGGCGACGGGGTAAAGGCGGCTGCAGAAGAGTTCGCCAGCCCTTCAGCGTCGCCGTCTAGCAGCTGCACCTGCGACTCATTCAACAACATCAGTGTGTCAGGCGGTGAAGCCACAGCACTGCCAGCAGTGGGGCTGTACTCGTCCGAAACTGCTGATGGGTGAAAGAATTCCGCTGACGTAGCCGCCGCCTCGGTGTCCATGCGGGACGCCACAGCAGTTCGCATCATGCTGAACAGTTTCCGTGTCTTGCTACGCAGCTGCGCCTCCGCCTGGACCTCCGCAGCCTTCTGCTGCGTCTCAGCAGAGTTGCCGTCTTCGAGATCTGCAGCCGCGAAAAGAAAGTTGTGCTTCGTGTAGCGGTCGTTGGGGGTGACGGACATGAGGTGCCGGCGTCCCCGCTGCGCCAGCGGCCCGAGCGCGACGTCCGGGTCCACCATCGAGACTGAGTGCTGGATGTGGGCGATGTCAGGCATCTGCATGACGTAGCCGACGGCGATGGCCTCGCTAAGAGCCAACTCGTACCTCGGCCTCTCGCCCTGAAGGAAGATGTGCACAGGAGCGGGGCTGGTGTCAGAGAGAACGCTTGCAGCGGTACGTGGGACGGACACGGCTGTCACAGTTGCTGCCTCTGTCTCCAAGCGGGATGGCTTGCTCTCGGGCGGTGATGTGCTTGCCGTCGCCTTGGACCGCAGCGCGGCTCGATTCCAGATGGCAGCGTCGCGCTGATTGATCTCCTGCGCGAGAGCCGCCTCGTGGCACTGCTCAGCCGTCCAGGTGCGGTCGCGCTCCTCAAGCAGGCGCACCATGCGATGCAGGCGAGGCGGCAGCGCTAGGTGGCTGCGGCGGCCGTGAACAAGTGTCGCGGCCTTCGATGGCACTTCCTTACCGAGGAAAGCCTGGTTCACCAGGAAGGCGCCGGTGTTTGCTAACCGCTGCCCGGGAACACCGCAGCCACCGACCCGCGGCGGGCGCGTGGGCTGGCGCCATCCATTATTGGCTCGAGCGGTGTTGCGCTCGGACCCTGCAGCGGCAGGAGTGTCATTTAGCCTGGGCAGAGCGGCGGTGGTAGTCGCAGAGCCAGCGGTGACAGCAGAGATGTCGCTTACAGTCTTCCGATGCTTGCCGCCGGGTTCACCAGCACCTCGACGCTGTTGGAGCTGGCACAGCGCAACAGACACCTGCTGACCTTTTCGCCCGCTAAGGCGGCTGATGGCCACGTCATGAGCAACAGCGTCGAGAGCCGTCTGCGGAAGTGCCGCGCCTGACCTGTCGGCCCCACGACCCGTGCTCAAGTAGCTGATGTCCTCCCACCGTACATAGTCGCGATAGAGGAAGCACAGCGCCTTCAGCTGCACCTCGCACACCGCACGGCCGTACATGAGGTAGCTGGTACTGCCTCCGGGAGGTGCCCCCACCATCGGCATGCGCTGCCGACCAACAGTGTCCACCTCGATCTCTGGTTGTGGGGTACCGAAGATTTGCTTCATGAGCTGCGGCGTTTGGCTCGTGACTAGACCCGAGTACCGGTACAGCAAGTCCATCCGCCGGAGTGCGTCGATGAGACTCTTCACCTTGATTCGCCAACCCTCCACCATCGTGCGCGCAGCAAGCCCCAACGGCCATCGATGCGGGATCAGGCATCCCTCGCCCAGCACGTCCCCTGGGCCGTATGTAGCAACACCTTCACAAATTGTCGACACGGTGCCGCGCATGATGAAGGTCATTTCGGTGCACCTCGTCGACGTGCTCGCTACAAGCGACCCCGGTGTGTAGATGACCGGCTCGAGCCGCTCCTGGATGAGGCGAATGGCAATATCAGGGAGGGGCTTCAGTAGCTCGGAGCCGGCCCGCAGCTGTTGCGCCAGGGCGCGCGTGAAGCGCTGTTCGCCCATCCACTCCACGCGGAGAACCGCCGCCTTCCGTAGCAGCCCATCACGCAGGGCGGCATCACGCTGCATCAACGCGGCGAAATTTTGGCGCGGCAGGCACCACACATCACACACCGTGTCTGCCCGCAGTATGCAATGGCGCGGCTCGTGGAAAAGCACCGATAGCTCGCCAAAGGAGGCTCCCGATTCCACCACCTCCGCTGGCTGGGCTGTGGGTGTCTCTCTTAAGCACCAGCAGCCGCACCCGTCGCGTGAGAAGCGCGACGTCACCAAAACATCCGGTGACTCCCCTTTCATCAGCAATACCGGAGTGATGCCGCTCTTCGGGACCACGAAAACGTTCAGACGGCCGCGCCGCAGGAAGCACAGCTGCCGAAGGGATCCAGGCGTGTGCGGGCAAGCCATCACCTCGCCAGGCATGTATGTGCGTGGCACCATGTGCGGCATCAATGCGCGAATCGTATGCGCCGCAGCGTCCTGCAGCAGCCAGCTCTGCCGAACTAGCAGCTCTGTGGCGGCATAGTCGCTGTAGAGGGTGCGGTGCCGAGCGGCTACGATGAAATCGGCGACGGTGCGGGCGGCCCCACGCGGCACAACTTCGCCCGGTGCGGCGGCGCACCACGGCACGTACAGGTTCGGAGAATGCTGCAGCCGCTCCGCCCGCTGCTGGGCAGCGATGTCGATGACAGCGGCGTGCACATCGCTCGTGCGGATTCGGAAGGCGTCGACGAACTCCACGTACGTTGCTCCCCCGTCGCCTTTTGCGCCCTTCGACGCAGCCGACGCGCTCCCTGACGCTGGCGCAACGACAGAGGTGGTCGAGACGGTGTAGCACACGTACTTGAATGGCGCCAGTCCAAGAGCCTCGCCGGCTCCCAGCACTGCCGGGCCACACACCTGCTCTGTGCGGGTGGGCCGTAGCGTTGGCTGCCCGGCGGTGCGGCTGGCTCGTCGCAGCGAGCGCTGGATCGCAGTTGTTACGTTGGACATGGACGCGCCATCCACGTTCGTTCCGCCGCCGCCGGCGACGGCGGAGCTGTTGTATCCGATCGAATCCGTCGCTGGATAGTCGTCTATGGCGAACGTCACTTCTGGCGCGAGGCCACCGCCGCACAGGCGCACCACATCCTTGGCCGAGGTGAAGTACATCCGTCGCTCCCTGCGCACTCCAAAGCCGCCACCATGGCGTTGGTGCTGAGGCGCCGGTGACTGCGCTTGCGTCTGTGGCTGGAAAAAGGTCGCGGACACAGTTCCTGTTACGATAATGTACACAAACGACGCCTCGGGCGGCTCGCGGGGGTAGACCAGCACCCCTCCAGCCTCAACGCTGACGGGGGCGACTTTGTCCTTCAAGCAAGCAATGACGTCCTTCGGCTCTAAAGACAGAGTAGCCGTGCCTCCGTCCAGCATCAGGTCTCCCCCAGCCGTGTTGAGTGCCCGGGTCAGCGACATCAGTGCGTCCGTCACCATCTTCGCATACGCTGCCGCACCTTCGACGGTGTCTCGCGACGGGAATCGTTGAAGGACGTTGCGCTGGCGCAAAAGGAGCTGCTTCTTGAGTCGCACAATAGGGACGAAGTACTCCCGCAGCGCCACTCCTGGCAGGGCATCAAGGGCCGTGCTAATGTACGTAAGGCGGTCAATAGAAATCCCATGGACCTCGATGGCGCTGTCGCGGCTGCTGGAATGCGTGTTTCCACCACCGAATGCGCTGGAGCGGCGGTGGCTCGTGCGCCACGCGCTCTGGCGGCGGCGTGCGGCATCGCCGGCGTGTTGGGGCGCGTGCTGGTTAATGCCTGCGGCGCCAGGTCTAACTGCCGTGAGCATCGGTGGAAGAGGACACAAGTGGAGAGAGAAAAACAAAAGCAGGTGAAAAAGAAAGCGTCGTCTAAGCAGCCGGAGGCAGACCTTCTGCCCCGAGGCCTCGGTCGGTGCCCGTGTATGGGAGGGAATACAGTCGTCCGCGCTGCCGCGGGGCCGCGCGCAGTGAATGGCAAAAGACCTTGATGAGCCAAACAAGAGTAGGGATACGCGACTTGTAGACGATCTAGCTACAGCACGCGAAAAGAAAGGAGACAGCAAAAGACGCAGAGGGGTGTGGGGTGGCGTCTGTTGGCGAGGGAGAAGACGACCCGACTAGCCAGCGTATCGGTGGTCACTCTCTCAATTCGGTTCAAGTATGAAGATTCCGCGCCGGTGCCTTCGAGCGAGGGCGCTTAGTGAAAGAGTAGCGAGGTGCGTTGGGGTAGCGGCTGGGGATGCACTGCAAAGATCTGCACACACACACACACACACATATACGTATACGCTTTTATGCGTTGGCACGTCGTCGTCTTCCAGGCTTGAAGTTGTGAGGGGCGGATGCGGAGAAAAGAAGCAGGAGAGGGATCCGAGCAGAGAGCGTGGAAAAGCAAATGCGCCCTCTCCTGGGTGTCACTCATGCGCACCATCGATGCCGTCTCGCAGACTCGGCAAGCGGTATTGAACCAGCAACTCTTTTGCAGAGGCGGCTCTCAGAGAGGTCCATGGAGTCTGGGAGCGGGCGTGTGCATGCGAGCGTTTTCCACGCCGTCCCTCTTTTCTCAAGACTTTCAATGCGCAGGGCGATGTAGCGCATACGACAGCCCGCACCCGCGCGGGTGGTCGACCGCAGAAGGGTGGTGGGCGCTGGTCGTTAGAGAGCATGGTGTGACAGACGCAACCATGTGGGGGAAGAGTAAACCACATCTCAGTCTTGTCTGTGGTGCACCAGCGTGTGCCGCTCATTGCTTTGCTTGCGTTTTCTCATGCACGGTGTCACCTGCCATTGGTCAGGCACGTGACGACACTCACGAGACCGTGGTGAAGGCCATAATGAGGGAAACAACACGCATCTCTTCAGCCCGCCCTGCATTACCTGGTGCACTGAAACTCGGAGATGCGCGCACACCCACGGAGAGCGTGCGCCGATTCACTTCACCTGAGCAGGAAAGGAAAAAGAAAGAGAAAGAGAGACACCCTGCAACAGCTGTATATGCTTTACATCGCCGTTCTGTTGTTGCTGCCTTCCCTTGGGAAGGGGGAGGGGGGTACCAGGCAAATCAGTCCGAGAAGGCCCACAACAGCCACTGCACCTCCACAACAGACACCCACACAGACACAAGCATTCCAAATACCAGCAAGGAGCGAACACTCACAGAGAGAGATGAGGTAAAGGACACAGGAAAGGAAATGAGACGACCGCCCCTAAGCACTCGACAAGACGACGCCAAGCACAGCGGAGGAGAAAGGGGGGCAGGAAAGCACGAGCGTACGCGCAGGTGAAGAAAAGCCGCGTCCTCTGCGCACAGAGGAGGGGGTGAATAAGAAAACAGTGTATCCAGCCAACGACAAGGTTCAATATACATGTACATATATAACAGCGCAGAGCTTCTTCGGCAACTGAAGGTCTCGCCTTCTCCTCCCCTCCCCAAGCTCTCGACGTCGGCACGCTTCGCCCCACCACACCTTCGTGCACATGCAGGTGCAAGCGGGAATTTCTAAAACCCTAAATACTAAAAGACGCTACGTACCGTGTGGGGATCGTGCTCTCGCGCAGCTCCGCCAAACACTTGCGTAAGCACATGTGCCTCACCCTCGCTATCAAATGGGGTAGAGGCACTAGTAGGGCAGTTTAGCCCGCCCCCTTCGTTGTTGAGAGGCGGTTCGCCATCGCCTGCTCGTCGTCGCGGGAGATCTTCGTCGTCTTTGGGTCGTACGGATAGACGTACTTCTTGAAAAGCTCCTCGTCGCGCTTCTCCCAGTCCACGTGCGAAAGACGCTCCACGCACCCCTTCAGCTCCTTCTTGCCAATCTTCTTTGCCTCTGCGGTGGGCATGTAGCGCGAGTACAGCTCCTCGCGCCGCGCCTGGCTCCTCTTGAGCTCCTCCTCGTAGATGCGGCGCACCTGGTCATCGATCTCGCTGGAGTCCATCTTCTTATCATTCTTGTGCATCTCCTCCTCCAACTTGCGATCTCTCTCAGCTTTGGAGTTGGCGAAGCGCTCCACCTGTTGATCATACATGCGGCTTACCAAGCGGCCCTCCTCATCCTTTGAAATGTGCTTCTGCATCTGTGCGCGTGTCCGCTCCAGGATGGCGCGGCGCTCCTCCTCGCGCTGCTCCGTCAGCTTCATCTGCCGAAAGTACAGGCGCTGCACGAGGTTCTCCTCCTCCTCCGGGGAAAGGCGGCGCTCGCCGATCAGCTTCTGGTACTCCGTAGCCGTCATCCTAACGCGGTGTATGCGGACGTTCCACGGTAAGTCTGCAGAAGCTCCCAAGCTAATGCGGGACAGAGCCCAATATATATATATATATATATATATATACTTCCTGAAGTGCTTGTGGCCGTCAGGGAGACGATTGCAAGAAGAAGCCGTCCGCACCCTATACGCAGGAGAAGTGGCTGAGAAGCTGCTGGACGACGGCGCACCGAGAAGAGCAGAGGTTTCGGAGAGAGAGAGAGAGAGTGGCGAGTGAATCGAGAAGCAAATCGATTGTGTGTGTGTGTGTGTGCTTCCTTGAGTATAACAGGTGCTGTCGGAAAGCCGTAAACGTGCCGTGAAGCGTCGATAGATGCTTGAGTACGTGTGTGTGAGTGTGTGTATGTGGGTGTGTTGCATCACAGGTAAAGCCAGAGAAAGCACTCCTGTAGAGTGAGAGAAACGTGCAGAGGGGAGACGTAAAGGATGAGAAAAACGCAATGGGAGAGAAGGATGAAGCGTCGCCTGTCCGCTGCGCAGAGAGGAGGCAACGTGGGCACAGAAACGTACGAGGGCGTGCAAGGTCACATGCATGCTCCCACGAAGAGGGCCTTGAGCGCAGAGATGGGAGAGGGTTGAAGCGCAAGTGCGCATCGCGTAAATACGCCGAAGATGCGCAGAAGAAAAAGAAAATAAGCGAATTTGAGCATCTCCGAGACGTGGCACCACGGAGGTTCAGCCTGACGACAGCACATGATCTCGTGCGCCCTCCTCCTCTCTCCCGCCTTGCTTTGCAGACCGTACCCAGACCTCGTGTTGTCAGCGTCACCATCAGCGGACAGCGCTCCCGGACGTGACAACTCACCGGTCGAGTGCTATGTGTACGTGCGTCCATGCGTGCCAAGCCACGTGAATGAGGGCAGCGTGGTGTTACTGAAGCCCCATCGATTTCTGTGAACAACGAGAAGACACAAGGCAAGCAAGCAAGCGAAGAAAAGAGTGACGCCCGCGAGGACCATCAAGGCCGTCGAAGAGGTGGCTGCACAGGAGTGTTGGAGTGGTGCTCCTCTACTGGCGACATGGTCCCTCTCTCGCTCTCCTTCCCGGTCACTGTCCGCGATTCACCTTAAGGTCCTCCGTAAAGACCGCGTGCGCCTCCGTGTAGGCGTTGGTGGGGACGTGGAAGTATGAGTCAGCCGACTGAGCCACATTAATGGTGCGAGGTGCCCCTCGCCGCACAAATACACCCATGTGCCCGAAAACCTGTGCGGCTGCCACGCTGTCACTCTCGGCAGCGCCATCGCCAAGACTCTTGTCGCCCAAGCTCCGCTCATACTGGGCGGCGATCTCCCGCTGCATCAACCTCTTCTCCCGCTCGCTGGCGCCGTCGTAAAAGTGGTGCGCCATCTCGCGCACATGTGGAGCGGCGGCAATCTCGGGCAGCACATCCAGATTCGTGTGGCCCATCAGGGCCGACTGATGCTTTGCCTGCTGGATCTTGGTGAAGGTCTCCTCAAGCGACGTGCTCTGAATGAGAAGAACAAGTTCGTAGGTGACACCGTTGCGGTACTCCGCCTCGCGAAGCAGCCGCGTCCGTTCCCGGTAGGCCTGCAGCTCGTTCGGCGACGAGGCAGCCGATGTGCAACTTCGGCGACCGTTGTTGACGGGGCGCTGAGAGGCCTGCCATGCCGCGTCCACTTCATCGACGTTCATGGGCAATGGCACACACGCGCTGGAGGCGGAGATGACTTCTGGGCAGCAGGCGGCGAAGAAGGCGCTGAACTCGCGCTGCAGCTCCTTCTCGACCTTCAGGTAAGCCTGATGGAGAAGCTGCTCTTTGTGCAGCACGCGGTCCGTCGCCGCCCGCGACAGCACAAACTCCAAGGGAGAGGCTGGGTTCAGCACAATGTCCACTTTCTCCGGCACGATGGAGGCGTTGTGCAGCAGGGTGGAGACATCTGCAAAGTAGCCAATCAGGAACGGGTGCAGGAAAGGCCCGAACATGGGGAGAGGAGTTGCTTGCTTTATTTGGAAAGGTGAGGTCTGGGCGACGGATTCCCAGTAGGCGGCCTTCGCCTCGTCCGCCGCCGCCTTCGCCTCGTCCGCCGCCGCCTTCGCCGACGCCGCGCCCGCTACGCTCTCCTCACGTGACGCGATTGCCCTCGCTGCTCCAGCTGTCCCCTGACGCCGCCCGGTATGCCGTTCGCGGAGGAAGCGATGGTGCCTGGATGACGCTACCCTGCGTCGAATGCCCCGCACCTTACTTGCGGCACCACGTGAGCGCTTACGTGCACGAGTGCGCACCGCCTTCTTCGCTGGTGCAACTCGACACCTCTCACTAGACGCACTCGATGTGCCACGCTCCTTCTCCACAAGGCCGTCCATCAACATCGCGTCGAACAGCGCATCTACGTTGATGGGTGTGCCGTCAAGCGGTGTGGGAAGCGCTGCCTGTGCTGCGTCGCTGCCAGGAGAAAAGTCAGGGGCGGTGAGCTCTGCCGCCTTCAGTGCCACACATGCGCTACCAGGCATGTGTGCATCTGTGCCGTCTTCCGGCACAGCCTTGGCTTCCCTTTCGTGAGCTGGCTGACCCCCCTGCCATGCCGAGCCGTCGGCGGCATCGTCCCTTTCCTGCATGGTCACCTCGGTAGGGGGCCGTGCCTGCCGCTGCGCGTGTCGCTGCTGCCACCACTCACTCTGGAGCAGCGTGTCGGGCAGCAGACCCATGATAGGCGCTTCACCACCAGCAGAGGCTGTGGTGCTTGAGCCGGATGCCCACAGCACTCCACTCGGGTCGCGCACCGCAAACCCGAATCGCTGGCAGAACAGCCGCAGGTATTCGAGCGACGTGAAGACGGGTAGCGCTATGTAGTTGTCTAGAGCGAATACCTGCGGCTTCACGTCGTACGGGTCCCATCGCCTGGAGACCGGGGACGCAAAGGAAAGCAAGGTGCTGTTCACCAGACGCCGCACCAACTCCAGATCAGTCCGGGCATCTCGATTCTCGCTGATGCACAGCGCAATAGCAGCCTCGAGAGCGTCGTTGCGGGGCAGTAGCTCCAGGGCACACAGCTGCGCAGCTGCCACTCCCGGTGCCGACGCACCGCCGCTGCTGCTACTCGTAGCGCTGGCGCTGCGCTGCTCCTCGCGCAGAAGATACTGGAGACGCCGGCGCTCCTGCAACTGCCCCACAGCTGCGCCGTTTGTCTGACGAAGATGCCGCAGTCGACGGCGCAGCGAACATAATCCGACGCCACGCGCCCCCCTGGGCCTAAAGCAGATCAGTGTCGTCGACAGCAGCATGTTGGCAGTGGCCGGTTGTGCGCGAGGTGGAGTTCGTTCAGTCCTCCAGCACGGCGGAAGTGGATCGCCTGTTGTTTTTCTTAGAACAAGGAGCCGCACGGCTTCTTTCTCTCTCTCTCTCTCTCTGTGTGTGTCGCGCACAGACGCTCGCGCTTCCTGCGCTGAGACCTGTTCACGTTCGCGCCTGCGCAAAGGAATGTGGTGTGGAACGACGGAAGAGAGACGGAGCGCGTGTAACCGGGTGTGTTGTGGTGCTTCTCGCCAAAGTGCCTGTGCGGCATCTGCACCCCACACACTCCCTCGCCTCCCATAAAACAGTCGCGCAAATAGAAAGGACGATAGAGGGAGGAGAAGAGAGAAATTCGAAAGAGAGACGCACAAACACATCCACACACGTTTCCATGAGCGATGCGTCGAGTCTCGTCTTGGCGAAAAATACCAGCACACAATGAGGGGAGCCAGAAGCTGCGCTCTGATAACTCGCGTCCGCTGCTTTGAGTCTCGCGTGTTCTCCGGAAGGCGGGAACGACATGAAAACTGAGCGACGTCGCAGGGGAGACACACGCGCATTCAGAGCGAAAAACAAAGCGAGGCTGCATGCGAGACACTATCGCCCCTTTGAGGAAAACTGTCGACCCGTGAAGAAAGGGCCGTAGTGGCTGCTCCCCCCCCCTCCGCCTCCTCCTATCCTCGCGAGCATCTCAAGCCTCCAACAGCATCTTGAGCATCACCCGAGTGTGAGACACCCTTTGGAGGATGGGAGGGGTGGGAGATCATTCTCCATGTCATACTTTGCCCCGACGCTCTAATTCCTGTTGGCTTGTTGCTGTTTGCTTTGGGCTGCGTGTGTACCTCCCCCTATTCCTCTGGGCTCTGCCTCATAGGGAGGCACGGTGGACATTGCGAAAGAAAAACGAGAGACAGAAACAAGGGGGAGGACAAGTAGTGGTCGCGGAGGCGATACTGGAGGTGAAGCTTACGAGCACGGGTGCCGAAACTACGCGACAGTGCGCGGCAGCCAACGTATGCACATCCACAACGATGCAATCGGGCAAGGGGACAACAAAAAGAGACTGCGCCTCCGTCGCTGCATACAACAGCTACCTCTCGAGTGATAAAAAGGAGGAGGTAGAAGTATAAACGAAGCCAAATAACGATCATCGAACACATGAAGCGGAGAGGGAGGGATAGAGAGGTGTGAGGTGAAACGCACCGCTTCTTAGGGTTTATCTGTGTGCGCGTGCCCGTGTGCAGAGACGCAGCGGTGGGAGGGAAGGGGAGGGAAGGGGGGCTGGAGAAGGATGGACGAGGGGATACAGGTGTTGGGTCGGTCAGCCACCCGTTTGAGAAGGAAGGGAAGGTGACGAAGGTGGATTATGGCGGAGAGAGAAGCCGGTAGGAGCCAACGGCGCGCGTGAGAGGGCCCCTCCATATCTGTGTGTAGATCAGATCCACACTCCCTGTAAGAACCGTGGATGAGTTGCGCACTATCGGCAGTGTTCTTGCGCAGCTGCGCTACCACGTGGTCAAGAGGCTCCAGAGGAGCCGCGGCGCGCAAGGGAGGGCAAGGAAAATCCCTTGAAGATGAGCCAGGGTGCTTGCTTACAACGCGAAGCGCATCGTTCTCACCCCCTGTTCCCCGCCCCCATCATTCTCTCGCGGGTGCCCTCACCAGCCCCGTTTTTGCTCTCGGCTCGTGCCAGCCGCCACCGCAGCGCTTTCCTTTTGCTGCGTCTGTGCAGCATCTGGTCTAAGCTGTCAGCGTGGGCGGCGGATTCGTCGATGTCGCCGAGAGATGGCTGTTGAACGTCAGCACGATCTTACCCCACGCCTTGCTGTCGTCGAGCCGCATGTGCGCCTGAGCAACCTCCTCTAGCGGGTATGTCTTGTTCGCCACTGGCACAATCAACCGCTCATTCATGTAGGGTATCACCGCCTCCTCGAAGGTGTCGACTAGGTTCTGCTTGTAGTCGTCCGACTGGCAGCGAAGCTTGGAGAACATGACGTGTGCGCGCTGTCGCAGGAGAGGAAGGCAGTTCAGGTGCACCGTTGCACCGCCCATGAAAGCGAGCACCACGATGCGGCCGTCCTTCGCCAGCACCGCGGCATCCTCGGAGATGTACGACCCGCCAAAGACAGAGTCCAGGACAAGATTGATGGCACCCTCGCCAAGAAGCCTCTTTACCTTCGGAGAGAAGCACATGCCAGTCTCATCCGGGGTGCGGGTGAAGTTGATGCTCGCAAAGTTCTTGCACACCTCCACCTTGGACTCTGAGGAAGTGGTGAGAGCGGTGGCCTGGAAGTACTTCTCGACGAGCTGTGCTGCCGCAGTGCCGACGCCGCTGGCTCCGGCGTGAATGAGGACTTTTTGGCCCTTGCAACAGTCGCCGTGGTACTTTAGTGCCTGCCACGCAGTGAGAAACGCCTCCGGAATTGCAGCCGCCTCGATAAAGGAGTAGCCTTGCGGGATGTGCATGACGCTGCCCTCGTGTGCCACGGCGTACTCAGCGTATCCGCCACCCGGCAGCAACGCCATCACTTTGTCGCCCTCCTTGAAGTCCTTTACATCGACCCCTACCTCCTCCACAATCCCCGACACCTCCAATCCCAGAACCTCGCTACTGCCTTTTGGTGGGAGGTAGTGGCCCTTGCGCTGAGCCGCGTCGGCGCGGTTGACGCCAGCCGCACTCACTTTTATTAGGATGTCCCTCCCGCGGGTGATGACGGCCTTGGGTATGCGAGAGATTTGGAGCATGTCCGTATCGCCGAACCCCTTCAGGGTGACCGCACGCATCAACTGCATGGTTGCCAAAGGAGATCCAATTAGGAAACAGCGAAGCAAAAAAAAAAACGAAGAGACAGAGGGAGCAGATGAGGAATGATAGTCCCCCCCCGAAAAAAAAAACGTGCCTTGCTGGCAGTGTGCGTGCCTTCGCGGTGGGCAAGAAGATATGATCGCCGAGCAAACAGCTCGAGCCGGGATGTGAGAAGAAACGAGAGGCACGTAAACACAGCTACTCCGAAAAGAGCGTTGCACGATGCACCGCTGCTATTAGTGTACCGTGCCCTCGCTGGTGTGAGATCAGAGAGAGAAAATGGGGGGATTCAAGGGAGAAAAGAAGCTAATTCATCGAGTTGAGGGGTTTCCTTCCCCATTTTTCCGAGCCTACTACAGGTGATCTCACCAAATGCGTCGAGCGTCGCAAGGCAGGAGCGCGCAAGCTCACCTCTGCATTTCCGCTCTCACGGGGTCGCTGCTTGCCGCTTTTTGATGACCTCTACGGGCAGTGCAGCATCCACATCCGCCTCCCTTGTCTTATCCATCACGTCATATCCTTCGCCATGCTGCTAGGTAGACCCCGTCACGCGTGGTACGCAGGGTCGCGGCTCCGGCCGTCGGCGGGACTAGCGGCGAGCTTGCTGTATTTCAGAAGTGACCGTGTACGGGAGAAAAGTCATGCATGCATGCATTGCAGCATGGATCGCATGGCCGCGTGTGCATAGCCGTTACGGACGGCAGAGAGGACCAGCGTGCTGTTGATGGGAAGGTGTGGTGCTGCCGTAACTTCTCATTTTAGTTGCTTGTGAATGGCGTGAGTGTCCGAGAAAGCACCGTGAGCCGCGCAAAGTCCAACCCAGTTGATGCCACTTGCACCTGGCGCCCCTCCCCTTGCCCTCAAAGGCTACCGGTGACGACCATCTGCTTCGTGCGTGGATGCAGGCATACCGCGCACCCTCCTCCCCGTCCTCCTGGGGTTGCAACCTATGGGAAAGCCGTGCTCTGCGGCAGACGCCGAAAGATGTGCGGCGCGACGTGGTTTATACTCAGTGCTGCTCGTTGGCGCCACAAGCGGAGTTCGCTTTGGGCGCTCTGAGGCAGATCTGCCCACGAGGAACCACAGTGGAGGCCTCGTGACCGTTTTCGAACAGAGCCGGCGCGTCACCGTGAGGAAAAGACGAAATTTGTGAAAGGGCATGTACACAGCTCAGGCAGCACAGCAAAGGCGACCCATGAGTCGTCCCGACTCGTCCTCGTGGTCAGCTGCTTGATCAAATGGATGCTCAGCTGGGTGCACGGCTGTTTTCCACCGCAGACCCGTTCCCATGTCGTGGTCAAGCACCACGCCAGCCAACGCAGACATGTTGCAGACGCCGGTCTCGTCGTCATTCAAGGTGACGCTAAGCGTTTCCGCGGCGTTTCGGGGCGCCTGCAGAGCTGTCTCTACCGCCTGTCGACCACCCGTCCGTTGGATGCTGTTGATGGAGACCTACACGTGAATTTCGGAGGCGGGTCGCTTGGCCCGCATAGGATGGCAGGCCGATGTTGCTGTCACCACCCGCATCACCTCTGGGCCAACGGCCAAGCTCATTCGGGTGCGCTCTTCGCTGATGCACGGAGCCGTCCCTGGTTCGCAGGCTCAAGAGCGGCCGCAGATGCACGGAAAGAAGCACCTGGAAAAGATGGCCTTGCCAGATCCGTCCCCCCCACCACCACCACCACCGTTCCCCAACACACACAGTCGTCGAGCACGAGTTCTCCCCTGGCTGTGCATCCAGACCCACCCCCGCGTTGTAACGCTGCTCATCTGGCCAGCTGTGTCGACTTGTCGCAGCCAGAGAATGAGGGGGGCGCCGTCCGAGACGACCTTTCTTCTCCTTTACGACGGCGATCGCCCATTCAAGGAGAGGGGTCGGTGCTGCGCTCAGCACACCATAATGGTTGCTGCCAGTGAGGGGAGGGGCCTTGACATCCGCGTCTGTCACTGGCGGTGTGGGAGTGACACTTTCTGGGAACGCGCGGGGGCACTGGTCGGGGGTACGTCCCATGCACCGCATCCATTGCCGCCTCTCGCTCGTCATCTCGCCACACAGATCGGCAATGTGCATCCCTTCGACCAGTGCCGTGTGCAAAGGGGCTCCCCTCCGCTCTTCTCTGGCCGCTGGTAGGCGTCGATGGGCTGGTCTCGGGTAGAATTTGTAGGACGTGCAGGATGGCCCCTCCTCCTCTTCAGGCTGTGAGAGCCGTGTATCCTGCACGGGAGCACATGCGTGTTCTCATTCCGCCGCTTCCCTCTCCTTGTTGTCACCCTTCGGGGATGCGGGCGCCATCGGAGCGCCCTGTGCCACGTAGGCGTCGCATTGTGGGTGCGGCAGCCCCGTAAGGCGGGGGCCATTGTATTGGAGGTGGGAAGACAATGACCGGGGCTGCTGTGTGAGGCGTGTGCGCGCAGTGCGCAGTTGGACCGTCTCAACCTCACACCCCTTCCAAGACGGAGCGGAATTCCTGAACCGATGCGAGCTTCCTGTGCTCGCCCTCTTCGTGCTACGTCACGCACACCCGGGCGAGATCTACGTCATTTCGCAAGAAATGTGTATGATAGCTGCGTTGGGGGTGCGGCAACGCGACCCATCGGAGTCTTCCCAATGGGGGTCCCCCAACGTCACCTCTGTGATGCCGCACTGATTGAAGGGCATGTAGTTCTCACATCAAAATCTGCGGCCTACAGAGTGGAAGCATTTTCTATTCAGGATGACGAGTTCATGTGCAGGTGGGGAATGCGTGCATGATCGCATTGCAACGCCATCGTGACTGGTCCGGCATGCGTGTGCGAGGGGAACGCCAGCATGACGCACACGATGTGGGGTGCCCATTCGCCAATGTTGGAGACGTCGTCGTATGATGAGTGGCCTCTTTCAGGCGAGGGCGGAGCTCATCCCACTGACTACCTGCGGGAGAAAAGAAGAGGGAGGAGAAGAGAAGCGAAATTCATCAGCATGCACCGTTCTTAGGCGCACCTATACCCGTAGTACAAGGGGTGCCAGCTGCTGCCACGCCGCACGTGTGGATATGTGAACAAGTAAGCTGTCGCTTTACGTGTTGGGGGAGGAGGTATATAGGTTGTATGTGTTTGCGTGTCTGTATAGGCCCGCGTACAATCGCATGAAGCAGTGGGTATCCCACGAAAACTGCCATAAAGTCATCGCAGGTGGGTTGTCAGAAAAAAAAAGGAGAGCAGCAGCAGAAGCGCAAGGCGCTGATGTTGAGGTTTTCCGTCGGCATAGGCAAGTGACAGAACAACGGAGAGTTTGAGGCACTGGCGGAGAATGAGAGGTGACCGGAAAGAGAGAGTGCGCGAGAGACCTAGATAACTCCGAAGAGCACCACGGCAGTGCACTCAGCCCTTTCCACTCCTCCCTCCCCCTTCTTTCTCTCAGCGCCACCTTCGTTGCGCCCGTGCCACACGCACACACGCAAGCATACAGAGGAATAAAAACGCATGACGACACGGCGTCCGGCGGAGACCGGGCAAGCCAACGCTCGCTTCTCCTTTCGTATTCTTTGCCTTCGACACAACCCTCACCGCACCCAACGCGAATGACTAAAGTGTCCGTGCGTGTGCGTGTGCGTGTGTGCGTGTGTGTGTGCGTGTGTGCGCCGTTCTTTGCAGTGGCCCTTGTGAAACGGGAAGAGGGGAGGCGAAGATCCATGACGAATGATTTACTCTGCAGAAAAATCCCGCTGCTGCTGGGTTTCCTTGTGCTTTGGTCTCGACGTGGTCGCCCTCAGGCGGTAGCCCTCCGCCTCTTCCGGCATAGGTGTGGGATAAGGAGTGCCAGGAAACGGCGACGAGACGTTTTGTGCACCGGCACCTGCGGGCGCGGGCGGCAAGCAAGCCATCGACCCGCAACCTGCACTAGAGAACTCTAGTCTCTCCTCCACGCCCTTGTCTTTGTACGGTGACGGCGGAGTCGCATGCCGCGGCGGCGACGGTGACGCTGAGAGTGCGCGTGTGGGAGGCATGTACACTGGGATGATGTTCTCCTCGACGTTCGCGAGTGGGTACTCCTCGCTCTCAGGGATTGTTTGAATATACGTCCAGTTGTAGTGCGAGTTGCCGCAGGGTTGCTTGCACTCGATTACGCTGATGCCGCGTCGCGGATCATTGCATGCCTTGCGCGCCACGCCGCAGTGCTGGCATCACACAATGTAGGCTACGCCTGCCATGCTGAGCGCCGCTCACTCGCGAACGTGCGAGTGAGGAGAAACCACAAGAACAAAAAAGCAAAGCAGTGGGTGTGCGTATGAAAAAAAGTCCGCGTGTAAGGAGGAGGGAGACACACGCAAGAAGGGCTCCCGTACGCACACGTACGAACCTCTCCGACAACATACGCAGTCCAAGTCGAGCAGAAGAATGAGGAAAGAAGGAAATGAGACAGAGAGAGGGATGGCTTCTTGGGTGGGATTACTGCGACAGCGACACGCCTGCGCCGCGCGCGCACGAAAGGGAAGGAACACTACATGTGGAGTGCACAGGAATGCCGACAGCGCCACGACAGAGGAGGCGCGACGACATGAGCCAAGGGGAAAGACCTCGTACTTTGTGGTCGCAACAAAACCTTCTCCTGAAGCATTCGAGGTGCTAACATGAAATTGCAGGTGTACAGTTGCGCTAAAACTCTTGTGTGCGAGTCCGTGTGTACGGCTGCATCCGCCGCCGGAGAAGAGGGAGCGCCGGCGTTGAGGTGAAACGGATGCATCTGCGACAACTTTTACTGACTAGTCTCCTTTTTTTTCCTTCGCTTTTCTTGTTGCCGTGTGTGCAACTCGTCGGCTCATTGGGTGCTTCCCTTGCGTGCGGGAACGAAGCAAGTGAAGAGGGGGGAGAGGCGCTGAGGAGGAGGAGGAGGAGACAGCGGGGGAGAGCGACGCACACGGGGCCGAAAAGAGGGGCGGAAGCCGTTTGCATCCTCGGGCTCAGACCCCACACACACACGCACAGTAGGCTACACAAGAACAACCGAAGAAAACGAAACGAATAGAGATGGTAAATGCACGTTTATTTCGGTGCCACAGCACACAGCCTGTACATACGGGAAAACAAAAAGACCGACACCTGGGGAGCGAAAAGGTGGAGGCAGCGATGATACAGACGACAAGGAAGATGTAAGAGGGAGGCGGCCGCGTGCAGAGGAGGGGCGGAGCAGTGATCAAGGCAGAGGGAAAATGCGATCCTAGAAAACAGACTGCTGAGAGTCGCGCCTCCAGCAACGACCGCACCTGCTGATTATCGTCTTCTCTTTCTTCTCACCCCACCCCTACCCCGGTGCACGCAGCTGCAGCTGAAGAGACTAGAACGACAGGAGATGGGGGAGGGGAACGTGCCTTGCTACCTGCATGCAACCGCGGGGAAGGCAGACGTTGGCTGTGGACGTACTTAGCGGCGTGGCAGTACTCGCCTTCCTACAAGCCGCCGTCTTTGCCGTCTGCCACGATTCACATCAGCTGCAGAGGCCTTGTGTGTATGTTGGCCTACTCGTCATTCCTTCCCTCTGGTAGCGTGAAAAACCTTTCTCTTATCTGCCCCTGTCTCTCCCTCTCTCTCCTCCCCCCCCCCACACACACACACGCACCTCCATGCGTCCTTTCGCACCTTCACCACTTTTACGTGTAGTATACATAAAGGAGAAGTAGTAGTAATAGAGACAGTACAAGGAGGTATGGTGTGGCGTGCGTGCGCGCACGTCTTCCCGAGTGCCGCCAGAGTGCAACGGTGAAGAAGACAAGTAACAAACGAAGAGAGCTTCGAGCGATACGACGAAGAGTCGCAGCCCGTGCCGCACACAGACACGCACACGCAAAGGCGTTGAAACAGGACGCCACAAAACTCGAGCATCGAAAGCACAGAAGAGGAGACTCACGATAAACGTGCAGGAGAAGGGGAGGAAAGGCGAGGGGATATTGGAAAGGCACCATACCCAAGCATGAAAAGATGGCGAATACCTACGGGAAAAAAGGAAATGAGAGCAAGATAGTACTGCGAAGCCTATACACACCCGCCTGCGAGGGAGAGTGCGAGCGGGAGGGGGGAGTGGTGCAGAGCGTTAGTAGTAGTGGAGACAGGTGCCTGTGTTCGGGCGTGTATGTGTGCGCTCGCTTGTGTAATCCGGCCAGCTGCAGCTGCGAAACACACAGATGGACAGAGATGTGCGCAAGCGCGTTCTCACCAGAGAGGAGAGCGGCGATGGCCCAGAGCAGCACCCCCTCTTCCCACACCCACTGTGCCAACATCACTGCCCGCTCGAGCACCGCGCAGCAAATACAGAGACAAGCGAAAAGGAAAAAAGAAGGAGCGCTTGCTCTGAGTGCTATCTCTGCGCACACCTTCATACGCTCTTGCTACTCGCCTGCTCGCTTTCCCGCACACACGCACCACATCCTCACTGCCGATACAAGTGCGTTGGCGATACCGTGACGTTCGTGAGCTGCGCTCCGTCGCGCAGGTACACCGACGATGACGAGCCCACGAACATGGGACGGCCCAGTCCTGCCGTCGCGGAGGTCGGCCTACTAAAGCCGTCCCCACGCTGCTGATTTAGTGCGTATTCGGGAACAGCGTACCGGCCACTTGCTGAGATGGGACGCTGCGGCACCAGCGACGGCGTATTGTAGGCCGAGCTCGAGGGCAGGGCCTGCTGCAGCGGCGGTAGATGCTGCTGATGCTGTTGATATTGTTGATGTAGGTGATGCGAGCTTTCAAGAGCACTGCGCAGCGTCTCCTCCAGCTCACGCAGCTCCCTGCGGTCCGCCTTGTTCACCTCCAGGATGGCTGCGTTCTCCTCTAGCTGGACGACGCGGAGGCGCAGGCCCTCATCTGGCTCTACCGCTACCGAAATACGGCTGCGATCAGCGGCAACGTCGGGCTGCGATGCCTCCTGCCGGCGCAGCACCTCCACCGTCGGCTGTTCAAGCGCGTTTGAGTTGAAGCTGCAAGTCAAAGAAGACACACGGTGGGGAGACGGCAACGCCAGCCCGCCTTCGGCCACAGGGCTGCTGCCGCTCGGAGCCTCCTTGGCAACTCCCGGCAGAACACCACTGCCGCTCACGCGACCCAAAGGCGGACGTCCGGCGGCAGGGATACTACCCCGATTGCGCGATAAAGAACGCACTGGCGCCGCTGCGGCAGCCCCGTCTGCGATCACCGCCTCACCCCCAGATGCTGGGCCGTAGGACGTTGGCGTGGTGTGCTTGCCCCGCGGACAGCCCTCCACCGTCTCCTCTAAAAGCGAGACGCGACGAGCCAGGTCTACCAGGCCAGGGTGGGACTCATCCACGCCACCTTCCTGCGTCGCCCCGGTTTGGCCCAGCAGCGTGTTGAGACGGTCCTCGAGCTGAGTGAGATGCTCGTTCAAGCGGTTCACGTCCTTCTCCGTGCCGCTGATACGCTTCTCTGGGTGGGCGCACCCCTGCAACTCGCGCACTGCCGACTCCAACGCCGGCAAACGCTGCTGCTGCAGCGCCGCCATGTCTTGCTCCAGAAAGCGCATCGCACCGTTGAGGGTCTCAATCTCGCCCGAGCGATCCGCCGCCTCCGCTGGGGCAGCCATTGCAGCCACATACGAGGCTGTGCGACTTGTCCGCGCGGCCTCGCTCGTCTTGGCCGCCAGCGCGTCCGCCGCTTGACGCTGCAGTAGCGCCCGCAGCACCTCCATCTCCTCCTGTATCTTTGCGAAAGAGGGCAGTGAAAGAACATACCGTGTCCGGTCCACAAGACTGTGCTCCATCTCCTGCTTATCGGTCCGCCGGCCCATCTCTAACACCTGCTCCGGCAACGCACCCCAGAGATCGACAAAGGCCTGCAGCGCATGCAGCGACTTCTCAGTGGCGGACACGCGTTGCCCTACCACATCGGCGTGCCGGTTGAAGGTGGCCCTCATGGCGTCATGCTGCTCAGTCGAATGCTTCTCCGCATCGGCCACACACGCCTTGTGTGCCGCGTCGCTGGCCGCGATGTGCTCTGTGTTGGCCGCAACCTTCTCCGAAAGCTGAGCCACCGTCGACCTGAGATCCTCGAGCGCGGTTGTCACCCCCTCGCCGGGGTCTTTCGCCTGCTTGAGGGCCTGAATCTCAGCACGCAAGTCGATGTTCTCCTGCGTTAACTTCCCAAGACGGTCGCGGATCTCATCGATGTCATCCTCATGGCCATTTCCTTGCTCCACTAAGACGCGTATCACATCAGTGAGACGGCTGTAGCTGAGCGTGAGTTGTGCCTCAATAATGTCCGGCACACTCGTCACATCGATGTCGATGCTCGGCATTATTGCGCGGTGGCGTGTAAACACGTGCAGAGGGGACGGCGGGAAGAGGAAAGCTGGGAGTGTGCGACGTCGCCGCAGGTGCAGTCACCGAAGATGGGTGTGTGCGCGCGAATGTCTGTGCGTGTGATCGACAGCAATGAATGCCAAGCAAAGAAGAGGTATAGGTCTCTCTCTCAAGAGTCACGCGCTGCAGCTCTCGTGTAGCGACGTCCGTGCGTACGTCAAACGTGGTGCTTCGGAAATACGTTGGGGTAGCAAAACCAAAACAACGCGAAAGGGAGAGCGGCTGGAGAGGGCTGCGGTAAGGAGATGGCGTAGTCCTTCGATGGTGTCGCGCAGCGTCACTAGTGACGGACTCCCGAAATCTAGTAGCGTCGCAGACAGCTTTGGTGCTCGCGACGGCTCTCGTACCGCCGAAGAAACGAGAAAGCACGGTCTGGATTTGTACGCACACGCCACACAAGTGCTGCAGAGAGTGCGCCCGTGTTGTATGGAGACAGAGAGAGGAAGAGAGGGGGGAGGGCGTGGAGGGGGCGGGGCATACGTGAGTGGACGCGAGGAAGGGAGGAAACGGACAAAGCGCGGCAAGCCCATGAAGGCAGAGCGGCGAGCAGCCCAAAGGAAGACGGGGTGGCTGACCAGAGAAGCATGAGACGTGGGCAACGTCGCGACAGTAGTCACCAGAGAGAGACGCCGTTCACCGATTTCCAAACCCCCTCCCCCACCAGCACCGAGAGAGAAAGAGAAAGACCGGCCGAGTACTGATGAAACGAAGGAGAACGGCGGATATGAGGAGAGAGGGAGAAAAGGTACGCAGAGCAGTGGTAGTCACTGCGCGCTCGTGCGACACTCCCACATGCGCCCTTTGCTGATTCCCCCTCCCCCTCTTGTGCGTTTTGGACTAGCTTGTCCGTGCGGTGCACTCTGTGCTAGATGGCGGCATCGGTTTCCTCTGCATTATTATCTCTTTCTTGTGCGTGTGTGTGTGTGTGTTGTTGCTTTCGCGACCCAAGTTAAAGTCGTTGCTGGTGCGATTTACGCACACATATAAGTGCGCACGAGAGAGAGCGAGCAAGAGACAGAGAAGCATGAAGACGTGCCCACTGTGACAGCACCAAGAGCGCATCAGCAACTCAAGAGGAAAGAAAACAGGAACGGAAGGAGGGAAGCACCATCAGTAGCAACGATAACAGCAGCAGTATCGAAGACTATGCTGACTAGAACCATGATGATGAGGGCTGAGGTTGAAAAGAGGCGCCTGTAATCGTGCATGTACATCAGGTAAAGAAGGATAGAGTGAAGTGGCGTGTGTGTGTGGGGGGGGGGAGAGGGTGCGGGACAGCGCACGGGAAATGAACAAGCGCCGTGGTGAAGAAAGGTAACGCAGAAAAGAAGCCATGCGAAAGAAAAGCGACACGCGGAAGGCGACGCTTTTCTCCTGCCGCCCAACTCTAAACCCAAATCCGAGACCTTCTCGCCTGTCGTTCAAACGGAGACGAGGCGGGGGACCACAGGCGAAACAGAAAACGCGTAGAGAGCGAAGGGCGGCAGGGGGAGGCTGCGCGTGACGATCGCATCGCACTCTGCTCTTGCCCCCTTCCCCTCGTCCTCTTTTGGCGCCGTCTAACCCCTCCTACAGTGCCCCCTGCACCCCTCCCCTCTCCATCGCCTTGCGGTGTGTCGCTCCGTCAGATGCGGATGCGCACACATGCAGCCACCCAAGCACCTATGGAAAGGAACGGCACTAAGAAATTCAAAGAAGTGCGCTACACGAGTGTCGACATCGTAAACATAGGCAATGGAGACACAAAGGAAGTCTGCTACGCGCATGACATCGACAACAACACACGCGAAGAATAAAACCGGAACAATGAAAAGATGCGCCTCTAGTGTACATGTGTTTACGCGCGACCTCTCACCGAGGCCGCCTCAGCCCACCTCCATCCCGCCCCCAAGCGGGGGAAGAGAAGAGCAGCAGCTGGAATGCGTACATCCTCGCGAGAGTGAAGCCGCACCACGCGAACGTCCCCCGCAAAGACACAAGCGCACGCAGTCTCTCCCACGCCTCCGGCCACCCACGCGTTAGGATCTCCTGCCTACGTGAGGGTCGGCTCCGCTGCCTTCTCGGTGTCGCACCACGCACAGTTGACGACCAGGCACGGTTCGGTGTGTACAAGAGCCTCGCGGAGGTGCTGATGTGGTACGCTCGGCGCTGCTGGCGACACGCCCCTCACCTCCGACATGCGCACACGCGTAATGCCGCCCTTGGGAGCCCCGGGTGGTGGAGAGACGGAGAAAGTTCGGTTTTCCAGATATGATTTAGCTGCGACGGCTGCTTCACGCTGCCCATCGGCAACAAGAGGCGCGGCAGCGGCGGCGCTACTCTGCACAGAAGTGCGTTTTCCCGCCACATTGGCCGCCTCCCCGGCAGCGGCTATCGCGGTGTCTGCCGGCAAGTCAACCATAGCACGCTCTACAAGATGGGTGCCAAACGTTGGCGCGTCGGGAGGGCGTAGGCGGCTGATAGCTGTGCGCTTCGCCCCAGAGGAGCTGCTGCCCATAGGGTAGGCGGTGAAGAGGTCCACGTCAGTGTTTCTGCTGTAGCCGAGTGCCAGCACCGACTGATACGTCTCAGCACGCCGCGACGTGTCCACCTCTGGCAAGCGGCCCTCTGCCGCTACACCGGGAAGCGCATCGGCGTCGATCGCACGTAAGGTCAGATGGTTTTGAGCCGGTAAAGGAGAGGTTGAAGTGACCTCTGATTGATGCACTTGCGGCTGATCTGGCAGAATTGCGAGGCTCTCCGCTGGCGGTGCCAAGGAGGCGATCCACGCCAGCGTGTTGAGATCGGAGAGCGCGTCCCCTCGACCAGTGCCATTCGTGACTCGCGCCGCCGAGACAGCGGCGTCACGGCCGGGGGTGGCACGCATGGCCCCGCCTCTTAGCTGCGCAATGGCCTCATTTACATCCGCCATCCGCTGCGCCACCTCCTTCTCCAGGTCCGCAACTTTGCTGTCATACGTGTCCCGCAGCGGCGCGCTCGGTTCCATAGATACGGCCGGCGTGGTGAGTATCGTTTCGTTTGCGCCTGCAGGCGGGTCGGCATTGCCAAAGGCAGACCTGGCGGAGGCATCTGCGGAGGCCCACTGCCGCTTCAGCTGCGCCAGCTCCTTCTCCAGCTGCTGTAGCCGCATGAGGGAAAGGGCAGCGTCCTCACGGGCTTTGCGGTCCACAACAGGGGCGCGGTTCACCGCCGTGACAGCTGTGCCGCCCGGCCCTGCAGCGACGTTGGACGCGCTCTGCTTCATAGCGGCTCTGCCTATGATGCGTAGCCGCTCTTCCATCGCCTGCCACCGCTCCAGCAGCTCCTCTTCGAGGTCGCCGACCCGGTCTGAGAGGGCCGCCGTCTCCTCCCTGGCCACCTGATCGACCCCAACGCTTGGGATGAGAGGTTCAGCAGGGTTGCTAGCCGTCTGCTTTGCTTTGCCTTTGGGTGGGCGAAGCACTTTGGATGTTGAGGATGGCGCATGAGACGCGGACGCCGACACACAGGCCTCCTCCACCTCCGCCTCGATATCCTCCACCACTGGTTTCGGCTCAGCGTTACTGTCGCCCCGCTTGCCTGAGAACGGCGACCGTGCCCTGCTCGACGGGTTCCTTGACGACGAGGAGCCGGACCGCTGCTGCTGCTGCTTTTCGGGCTCTGCCACAGAAGGGGCACTACTGCTGCTGTTCTTTGCCATGGAGGCAGTGCGCAGCGCAATGTTCGCAAGGGCGCTGTTCACCTCCTTGAACCGACGCTCCATTGTCACCTCCAGCTCCTCTAGCAGGTCAAGGGACGTCGCAGCGTCCTCGCGGGCAATGGTGTCGATCACTTCACCAGGAACCATGTGCGGCAACGGAGGAGGCTCCAGCGCAGGCGTGGGCAAGGCGGTGTTCGCGACCGGCTTTTTCGTTGGCACTTGCTTCGGACGCGCTGTGGCAGCCTTTGCAGCAGCGGCCCCGCCACCGCCCACACTGCTGCCACCGCCCTTCTCTGCTCGCGGCGCAGCAGCGGCCCTGGCCACCGTTGCTGACGTCATCATCGACTTCGCCTCTAGCTCCTGGAAGCGGCGTATCACGTAGTCGCCAAGTTCCTCGATGTCTGCGCGGGCCTCGTGGTCTATTGCGCCGCCGCTACCGCCAGAGCCGCCCTTGTCCGGATTCGGTGCCGAAGTCTCGGCTCGGCGGGCCTTGGAGGATGACGGCGGTGGCCGCGCCGGAATGCTGCGTAGCTCTTCCAAGAGCATCTCCGCCTTCTTGAGGGCGGTAGTTGCCTTCTCGAGTGCTGTTTCCGTAGCGCCGTCGTCGCACTTCCTTTCAGTATCGGAGGAAGAGCCAGCCGAGCCCGTTTCCCGCGTTGACGGGCTGTTGTGGCGCCGACGCGTCGCCGTGTCACTGGCTGCGGCTGCCGCGGCGCTAATGCTGGACTGCTCGCTGGCACTGATCACGAAAGCACGCGTCTCGCGACGAGTGAAGCGAAACGCTGGCAGATCCACTAAGTACGAGGTGTACGCGTCGGGGGTGATAACAGGATCGCCGTACTCCTCGACAAGCTTCGCGACATCCCCGAGGCGCACGCCCCACAGCTGCAGGAACTGCTCGATGCGCTTCACACGGTCCTCCACACCACGCCCAGAGGCGGACTTTCCGGAGGCGGCTGCAGCCCGCAGCCACATTTCGCCATCCCCTCCCGCCCGCTGCTTGGCTTTCAGGTGGCGACTGCGCAGCACGTGCACTTGCTTCTGCAAATCGTGGATGATGACATCCTGCTCGCTTTGCCGGTCCACCAGGTACTGGATAATGCTCTTGAGATTGCGCGACTGGACGGTGAAGTGGCCCTCGAAGAGCTTACCGTCGTCGAGGAATTGAATGCGCCGGCTTTCGCGGTTGCGAGGAGCACGGCCACCTTCGTCGGTAGTGCCGATCAGCACCTTGGGGGACGGCACCAAAGCGTCATCGCTCAAAAACTCTACATTAACCTGAGTCGGCGCTGTCGACGCAGCAGGCGATGGCGCGGGTAATTCCTCCATGCTCGGCCAGAGCGCAACAAACTCGCAGACTCAGTGATACCGCTACTGTTCCAAGCGTGCGCCTGCTTATTTTCTTGATAGAGTGCAGGAATGCAGCAGACTTCGCTAATGTGGCTCACGGTGAACTTCCGCTCGTGCGTCGCAGCTACTTGACTCTGCGCCTCTGCACGCGTACATGAACTTGTCGATGGTGCTACCTATGATCGCGAGCCAGGACAAAGAAACAGAGGTGAGGGAAGTATGGAGGCGAGAGTCGACATGCAAACAAGAAGTTTGTGGCGGTCAGCGCGCTTGTTCGTCACTGTTCGGCAGTTGAAACCAAACGTCGGGAGGTCCACGCAGAGAATGAAGCGAGCTGCAGCCGAGAGAAATCGGAGGTCAAAAAGCAGCGAGACGTTCGTCGTTGGGTTATGCGCCGTTTCGTTACGTTTCAACGCGTCCGTTCTCTGCCGCACAACGTGAGCTCGACAACACTCGACCCGGCACGTCACAGGCCCCCATCGCGCGGTGCAAAGCAGTCGTACACACACGCTCTACAGCAATGCGCCGACTCCGTCACCCGCACACGGCCCATGCCTCAAAGCACTACCGGCCTGCGAAGCGGAGGCCGCCTCACAGCGGCTCACATGGCGCCGGTCCCCACCTGGTGCGCCCCTCGGGGTAGCCCAGGCGCCCCCCACCAGCAGGCAGTGTGAGGGCCGGGGAGGGGGGATACGCTCGAGTCGCGGCGACACCATGCCCACCAGACGGATGGCGCAAGTGCGCTCACTGCTGCAGGCCGCTCCGGCGCAACGCCATCCACGACCTGGCCGCCGACATCAGCAGCGACACATCGCCCTCTCCACCCCTACGTCACAGGTGCTTGGCCCTGTCGCCACCAGAGGTTGTTCGGCATTGGCAGGGGACAGGGGGTGATTGCCTTCCACATACACAACGTGGAGTATAACGGGCCGCGTGATGCCGCGCACTGAGGTATCCGATGTCGTCGAGAAAACGCAAATGGTGAACGAAAAACGTTGCCTCAGTACGACGTACCGGGAGCCGTTTCGTTGAGCCCGTGAGAAAGTGAGCGCGCCTACGCACGTGTAGGAGCCGAAGGCAGGCGCACACGTGTAAATATGTGCAGTTATTCTTGTGCCTCTGATGTGTGCGTCTCCTCCTAGGTCAGCTGAATAAGCTTTCTCTATGCCAGTCTATGAATGCCCACACACCTCTCACCCCACGCAAGGATGCTACAGGCGTAAATGGGTCTGCGTGTGGTAATGAAGAGTGCGCAGTTTAGATGATGGCACCGCTTCCGTAGCGGGCCCCTCTCGTTCGATACTGCGGAAAGGGGGAAACCATATCACCAACTCCCATGCACTGCCCTTGCACTCCATCTGCACTTCGTAAGCTACCGGGTAGCCTCTTCCCACGACGGTGTCATTAGGGCGCCGGCGCTGGACTGTCGGGCGTAGAACGCCTTCAGCGTAGACGAGGTGGTTCGCATGGCACCGCTCGGCAAGGCGGATGCAACGCACGAAGTCTGAGGCTCCACCGATACTCTGCAGCCGTGTTGGCCGTTAGCGCTGTGCAAAGTCTCTTGCGGCGTTGCAGCTTGCGCCCGTAACGTGGCAGCAAAGGGCTGCGCAGCTCCGTCCTCGTCAAGGGTAGGTGTGAGGAAGGTGAGACCGGCAGTGGAAACGGCGAGTTGACAGGTTTCGCCAAAGGGAGACGGGGACCGCGCTGGTACGCGTGGGGGCGAGTTGGTGCTCGGCAGGGCTGGGTGCGGAGTTGCGTGGATATCCGATAGCTCTCCGGGACGAGAAGGCGACACAGGTGGACGTGAATCCCGAGATGTCCTCGCCGGCGGTGGAGAGGTCGCAATGGAAGCCGAGTCGAAACTGGCTGTCTCGTGAGGCACGCGATGCGCCGAGCGATGCGCAGCCCATGTGTCCAACGCAGACGCACAGAGCATCGTCACCTCCTCCTCCCCTTCCTCGCGCCACTCGCATCGGGGCGCGTCCTTCGAAATTGAAGTCGCCGTGGGGGCAAAAGAAGAAAACCACCGCACCGGAGAGCGTCGCCACTCACCAGTCGAGGGGACCACGGCAGAGGTGACGCCCTGCCGATTGTGTGCCTCTCTCGGCACCGTGTCGTCTGGCTCACGGTAGGGGCTTGCTTGCAAGCCGCCTACAGTCTTTGCTGAGCACCGTCCAGGAAACATAGTCGTATTCGCCCTTCTAAACGGGTTTTCTACACCGCTGGTTACCAACCCCGCAGCGACGTGAGAGAAGTGTGCTAGAGCGTCACTGGCGAGCGCCACAGCCTCGTCGCGGGGCTCATCGTCCATGCTGAGCACCGCACTGCATCGCGCTGGAGAGGTTGAGCCGCCGCCTGAATGCTGCAGAGACGCCTCTGCGTGCGATGGAAGAGGCGTCAGAGGCGGCGGTGGAGCGTAGTAGGCCTCCATCTCTCGTCGGTCGCGCTTCACCTCCGGCGTCACCGGGGATGCACTCAAGTTGGGCCGCCGCGCTTCGCGTGTCCTCTTCTCACGTGCCACTGCAGCGCCGTCGTCTCTGTGCGTCATCGAGAGATGCTGCTGCGACTGTTGTGCGTTGGTCGCCTCAGAGCCGTTCTCGTCGCCTGCGTCCGCAATCGCTGCCTGCGTCCCCGTCAGCGAACTGTGCCGCAGTAGGTACTGAAGTCGCTGAAGGTCTCGCTCCAGGTTGCCCACAGTCCCACGAGGGGGGTGGTGGACGTCATGGTGGCAGCTGCCCTGCTGGCACCATGACGGCGTCTTCACTTGATACTCCTCGTGCTCGGTGGTAGCCAAAGGAGAGGGAAGCAGTTGCGGTAGGGGTGTCGACGATGCCGGGTGTGTTGAAGCGGCGTTAAGTCGCTCCGGGGTCATCGACAAGCTTGCGCAGGGCCGGCTAGGTGCGATTGGGGACACCTTCACACCGGAGAGATCGCGCAACTGCTGCAGGACTCGTCGCTCTCGCGCGGCGAGCTCATCGAGGAGTTGCTGCGTAGACGCGCTGCAACGCATGATGGCGGGGCTGCCTAGGCAGCCAACACGCTGAACTGTAAATAGCGAGACGTGAGGGTGTGGAGAGAGAGGAGGGGACCAGTAGAGAGTCTGTGGGATGCTGGTACTGCCTGTGGATATGAGAGAGAAGTCGGCGTAAATGAGGAATAGGTCGCCTCGTCGCGTGGTTTTCAGTGGGTGCAAAGGTGAAGACTGAAAAGACCAGGGGAACGCAACAGGAGAAAAGGAAAGGAGTATGCTCGCTGTGCGTTGACGGCTCTCTGCTGAAACATCCACGCGCTCGTTCGCTAGTATGCATCACGGTGACGCGTACGTTGCCGTCGCTCTCTCTCTCTCTCGTCTCAGCAGTGAGCAGCACCGCTGCGGGTGCTATCGTGACTGCCGCGTGAGCCGAGTCCCTCTCCACTGTGCGAGAAAACGCAGAGAGAAAACAGAAGTGGAGAACAAAGAAGGAAGAGGCAAAGAGCAACATGTGTGTGTGTGTGTGTGCATGTTGTCGCATGTCCCTCGCTGGGAGGAGAGAGTTCCGTCTCCTTCGGAGCGCGGCATCTGGTAAACCTTTCGATAGCCTCAAACTCGCTCTGCCGCCCCGCTGCCCCCTCACCGAGACCGTGGAGTGCCTGCGAGGGGAGGGGAACAGTATAAAAAGACCGGGAAAGAGGAAGCGCGCGTGAGCGTGTGAGGGGATGATGTGAACAGGGGTACTGCACTCCTGCACTGAGCTGCACAGAAGTCGATGCCCTCATCTGCGCCAGTGCCGCTCGGCCCATTCTCTCCCCTGTCGCTCGCACGTTTCCCACTGCCCAGCGGATGGATCCACAGCGCTGGGTGCGTGGAAAAGCCCATTCGGGGAGGCAAAGGAAAGCGTGCAGGCAACGGGGCAGCGCACGCACGCGACGAAGCACCGTGCCTGTGCGTGTACTTGGGATGTGTGCATCTGTTTCGTGCGACAAGGGTGCGGTCCATCGACACGTCAGTGTAAAGGGGAGAAGAGGGAGAACACAGAGACTCAGCTCCGGTGTAGGATGCAGATCTAGAAACGAATGGAAGACAAGCGAAAGGAGGGAAAGCCACAGACAACGTGCACACCCAACGTGCGAGAGAGGCGCACAGAGAGAGAGAGAGCGACAACACGTGCCTGGGTGGCACTTCAACCGCCCGCTGTTTCTTCGGATGGGAGACACAAAACAAAAATCCGCAGAGGAAAAGACGAATGAAGGAGGGGCAGAAAAGAGGGATGACGCGCACCACACACTAATGGACGCCACTCAGCGAGCCCGCCCCTGCTCCTGCGCACGCAAACACGCGGACAGCCGTGCACCGCCCTCATCAAGGAAGTGCAAAAAGACGACCCCTCATGCTTCTAGAGCTGTCATGCATGAGCCAAAAACCCAGGATGATCGACAAGCGCGCCCGCACGCATCTCAGACAAGGAGAAAAGAGGGAAGGAGGCAACGCAGCGAACCAGCAAGCGATGCGCAAGCAAGACGCAACCACAGCAACGCAACAGAAAAAAACAAGAAAGGACTAGAGTGAACACACGCACACACAGTATAGACGGACGTTTATGCAGAAGTGCGGCACATGCGAGGGTAAAAGGCATCACGAGCCCAGCCAGAGAGAGAGGCTGAGAGCGACCGCGTCGCTGAACGGCTAACAAAGCCAAAGTCGAGAGAGAAGGACAAGGGAGGCAAGAAAAAAAAAAACGGAAGCGGCTAAGAAAGGGCGGGCAAGGCAGCGTGAAGGAATCAAGAGGGCTGAGAAGAAAGACTACATATATATATATATAGTCATAAGCAGCGTTGCGGAGAAACTACGTTATTCACAGACACGCAAACTGAAAACCCAACGCACCATCTAATCTCTATATCCAGCAGGGACAGAGGCGTCAGCGGCACATGTGAAGGTGCGCAGAGGACGTCAGGGGTCTTGATTCTTCCTCAACCCTCTCTCCCCATGTTTGTATCATGGTTGTGTGAGTCTGCTCTATGGTTAGTCGTGCTATGTGATGACGGAAACGCTAACAGAGGGGGGGGGGCTCAAAGCATACACGGATCCACAAGCCGCAAATGCGAGCGCGGCAGCGGAGTATACGTTCCGGAGACGAGCAGAAAAAAACACGATCGCATCAACACGTCTGCGACAACTCTAGCAAGCCCGCGTGCCCACAGCACATGCACATCGTTGTGTCTCGCTTGTTCTTCCACGAGCACTTCTCGCACTCAATCTTGCCCTCCGAAAGAAGGACGTCGAACTTCTGCTTCCACGTCGACACCTGCTTGCGCAGAGCGTCGTTGACGTCAAGTAGGTCCTTAGCCAGCGAGCCGGCGTTCTTCTTGCCGCATAGGCGCAGTGCGTGCTCCTTCCTGAGCATCTCATCGCGCTCAGCCAACACCTTGGAGAGTTCCATGTAGTACATCTTCTGCCGCTCGATTTCCGCCTCGCGCGTCTTGATGACATGCTCGGCATCCTTGTTCTTGTTCACAATCGCCAACAAGTCCGCCTCCATGTCCAGTAGCGTCTGCTCGTTGTGCTCGGCTGCACAGCTCGCTGCGCGCTGCAGCTGCTCCAGCTCCACCTTTCGGTGCTTGAGCTTCTCGCGAGTGGACTTTTCCTTTCGCCGCAGCGTCGTCTCCATTGTGCGCGCCTGCTCCTCTGACTCCATAGCCTCGAGGTGGATTTGGCGGGCCAGGTCGCGCAACGCAGCCTCCTTAAACTGCGCCTTGGACAGACGCTCCTCGGCCTTTCGCATCAGCTCCTGGCCTTGGTGTGAGAGCGCGTTTCGGCGAACATCCTCCGCCTCGATATCGAGCAGGTAGCGGTGAATCTCCGCCTCTTGCTCAGCCAGACGCTGCTTGTTGTGCGCCTCCTCCTCCTCCAGCCTGCGAGCTCGTCGCTTTAGCTGATGTTTCTCCGACTCGACGTGCTCCTCGTGCAGTTTCACCAGCTGCTGTATGGCATCCGCGTTGCCGCGCTGTGCCTGCTCAATGAGCTGCCGCTCCAGCGTCATGTACTTGGTACGCTGCAAACTAACGCGCTCGAGCTCCTCATGCGCCTCTGCCAGCGCCGACTGCTGCTCCACGGATCGCTGAAGCAGAGACTGAAACAGTTCCTGAGCGTTGGTGTTAATACAGGCCTGCCGCATCTTGAGGTGTTCCGCCATCTCCACGAGGCGCCGCTCGCGCTCCGCGTACTCGCGCATCTTGCGCTGATCCATCTCTTCCAGTTCCAGCAAGTATCCCTTTACCTCTTGCTCCTGCCGCGACAGCTCCGTCATCTGTGCGCGCTGGTAGCTCTCAAAGTTGAGCACACGTTGCTCAAACCGCTCCCGCTCTGCGGCTAGGCAATCCTCTCTGCGTGCGAGCACATCGCCGCTGTGCTGGAGATTGCGCAAGCGCTGAGCCTCCTCGTCCGCGAGTCGCTGCCGCGCGGCGTCGTCCTTGGCCTTCGTCAATGCGTTCCCCTCGCTGCAACGACGGTAGAGTGACTGCCACTTGCGGATGGCACTTTCGCGATCCAGTACGCGCTGGTCGGATATCTGCAAGAGATGCAGCGACTGGAGTTCGCTGGTCTGATGGCGCTCGAGTAGGCTGCGCTGCTCCTCCTCGCACGCCAGCAGCACGCGCATCGCCAGCTGGTGGAGGAGGCCCTGGCTGTGAGCAGCAGCGGTGGCGGCGCTCTGCGCCTTGATCACGGCGGACTGGCACTCCTGCTCGCGATCGCGGTGCTTTGCGTCAGCTTCGTAGGCCTCGATCCGCAGCTGGCGCACCTGCGCCTCCGCAAATTGGGCGGCGGCGACGGCGCTGCCCGTCTGCACCTTCACCTCAAGGGCCTGCCGCCGTAAGCTCTCCAGCTCACCTCTCAGAGTCTCCACCTGCCCTTGTGATGCGGTTGCCCTCGACTCAGCAGCCTTGGACTCGCTCAAGGCCGCGTTCAGCTTCGCCTGCAGCGCGCTTGTCACCTCCTGCATCCGCATCACCTGGACGCACCGCTGTATGTCGCGAGCCTCCAGCTGGTTGCTGCGGACCAAGCTGCGAAACTCTATCCTCTCCTCGGCCAGGATGTTGGCGCGGTACATGCTCTCAAAAGCGCAGAAGTACCGCTGCTCTCGTCGGTTCAACACATCGGCGGACGATTCGGCGTGACCGTGGCATGCCATGTACTCGGCGGACATGCGCACGTCGTCGAGCGCGCCGGAGTCAAAGACGCTGTGGTCGGCGACGCCACCTAGTCGCATATCACACCCCTGCAGGCGTGTGTAGTTTGCCTGCAAGCGTCCTCGCTCCGTCTCGGTCCCCTTGGCAACGCGCTGCAGGTCTGCCTGCTCTGCCTTGAGGCGTTCCTGTGCCTGATAGAGCTCCACCTCCTTTGCCATCGTCGCATCCTGCAGCGCAGCCAGCGCCATCTCCTTCTGCCGCAGCATCGCTTCACGCTCCCTCTGCGTCGCCTCCATCTCGGCACGGCGGTCGCGCAGCTCCGTCTCCCACTCGCGCAGCTTATCATGCCGCATTTTGCAGTCCACGTCGTTGCGATCCTGGGCGAGCTGTATCTCCTCTCTCGTGCGAAGCATCGCACGCCTCTCCCGCTGCATCGTCGTTTCGAACTCGTTCTTATCCGCCAGCAGCAGCATCTGCTGCTTCTCTAGCTGCATCTCCTGCGCTCGTAGTTTGCCAGCAAGTTCATCGTTTTGCCGGCGCAGCTCCATCTCCCGCTGAGAGACGTCAGTCTCCCATTGCTTCACAGCTTGCAGGGCAGCCTCGTGCTCTGCTTGTAGCTTCTGCCTCTGCTCCACGTGCTGCGCATTCCATGCTCTCTTCATCTGCATCACCTCATCGAACTGCGTGCGCAGCTCCTCTTGGCGCTGCTGAAGCTGCGCCTCAAGAGCCTGCAGGGACTCGGTGCGGACGTTGTGGGCCTCCTTCATCGTGCGTTCCCTCGCGCGGGTCGTCTCCGACTGCAGCTCAGTCGATTGTCGAAGTGCCTCTACCTCGAGCAGCTTCTGCGCTGTCTCGCGCTCACGACGGCTGAGCTCGTACTCTGCTTTGCGTAGACGCTCGTTGAGCTCCTCCTCGCGCTGCTCCGTGCTGCGGTTCGCCTCCTGCACGCACCGTTTCAGCTCTGCCTCCTTCGCCGCCACCTCGGATTGCAGCCGCCGTGCCTCATTGTCCACTTCGATCCACTTCCGCTGCAGCTCCTCCTCCTTCCGACGCGCCGCGGCCTCGGCCCTGCATTGCGCCCCCTGCGCCTCACGAATGCGCTGCGCCACATCCTCCTCTCGTTGCTTCGCAGTCGCCTCGAGGGCCCTGACCTTGGCTGACCACTCTTCCTCCATCTGGAAGTTACGCTTCTCCATGGCCCTGAGATCCGCCTCGGCCTGCTTGTACTTGTGGCGCATCTCGCGCTCGTGCATCGAGGCCAACCGCTCCTTCTCCTTCAGCGCGTTCTCCATGTCCTTCTGCTGCCGCTGCAACTCATCAATGCGGCACCGCGAGCTCGCCTCTGCTGCCCGCATCTTCTCCTCGATGGCACGCTGCCTCTTCACAAGCTCCTCCTCTCTGGAGCGCAGCGCTGCCTCGGCGGAGACGCACTGCTCCTCCATCTCTTTGAGTCGGTCACGCGCGTATTCGGTGGCCATTTCGTGTGCCCGACGCAGCTCCTCCTCGCGCTTCTCCTGCTGCGCACGCGCTCGCTCGGCCTCGCCCTCGAGCGCCTGCATCTGAGCCTCGTAGGCCTCACGCTGGTCCTCCAGCTCCCGCATCCGAGCAGCTAGCTCCGCCTCACGCCTCTCCATCACCTGCTTGCGCAGCCTCGCTTCCTTCTGCTCTCGGCGCAGCCGCATGTTTGCCTCCCTCAGCTCCGCCTCGATGGACTCGTAGTGGTTGCCGTTGCGCTGCGCTTCATCCAGCTGGCGCCGCAGCGCCACAAGCTCTTCGTTGGCGCGGCGCAGCTCCATAGCGGACGGGTCCTCCTTGACGGTAGGCTTGTTCAACACACGGTGCGCTTTGGCTGCATAGTGGAGCGTCTGCACCGTCTGCAAGCGCTGCGCTTCGCAAGGACTAATTGTGCAAACCATTGTTGTTTTGCTGTTGCCGCCGAAGGCATCTCGAAGGAGCTTCGTCAGCACGCTGTCACGATACGGTGGCTTGATGCCGCGCCGCTTGGGGTCAGAGAGGGACTCGATCACGCAGCCAAGGGTGAAGAGAGAGAGGTTGATGTCCTTTACCTCCCTCAGCTTCTGCCCGTGCACCCCTGTCTCACTCACCCGCTCGCTCCCGGCCAAGTCGACAAGGCGAATACTGAGGCTCTTGCTCGGTGCGCTGGCGACGGTGCCGTCAGGCTCAGTGAAAGAAATGATCTCCGTCAAGTCAATCAGAAAGAGAGCGTGGCTGCGACTACTGCGGTCATTCAGCTTCGTGGCCGCCGTGCGGCGCCACTTGTTGCCGATTGCAAGCGCCTGCAGAAGGTCATCTGTGGCGGTTACCTTGACACGGCGAGCACCGACCAGAGCGAAAGTGGCGCTCTGCGGTGTGATCTCTTCGCGAATGCCGACCGACGCGCCACAGTTGAGGAGGTCGCTGATCTTCTCACAGTATACCTCGACGTATCGCACGTGCACCTCCCAGCTGAGGCGTTCGCCGCTGGGGGCGGTGAAGGAGCGGTTGTTCAGCTCGTGGAAAAGGTCGCGGCACATGCGGGGAATAAGGCCGGCCCCTTCGCCGCCTTCGTTATCGCGGTGGTCGCCCATCATCGTGTAGGTCTTGCCGCTACCTGTCTGCCCGTACGCCATGAGCGTGCTGTTGTAGCCGTCAAGTGCGTGCTGCAGAAGTGGCCGCCCAACCGCCTCGTACACGCCAGCCTGCGATACCGCATGTGAACCGTCGAGGGCCACGCCAGAGCACGACCACAGCGGCATGTCCAGACGCCACGGCGCAGCCTCCTGGTCCAGCAGGTACACCTCGTTCGCCGACGGGTTCATAGACACGATGATGTCATCACTGTGCTCCCCGTGGGCCGCATTCGGAGGACGGCACCGCACCGCGACGCGCACCTTCTCCTCCTGTGCACCCAGGATGCTGGGTGTGGGCTGGAAACTGCCGGAAATGCTGCAGCTTGGCCGCGAGGCCATGGCCGACGAAGCACCACTGCGCGGCGGCAAAGATGTCGAACTCCTCAGAGGCAGCTGGTTTTGAGACAGCGCGATGAGAGGAGAGGCAGCAGACATGGGGCGAGTGCCTGGAGGGCCGGTCGGCCGTTTTGGCTGCGTCATCGCCGAGCCGCCAGAGCTCATGTGCGGTGAGCGGACCAACTCACGAGGCAGCATCCGCCCGGCCCCTAATGACGGTGAAAAAGAAAAGGGGAAAGACTATACACAGCTCCCTCGAGAGTCCAGCGGTACTCACGAAGAGAAGAGATACGCCCACACACACACACACAAAGCGCAAACGGGAGATGTGAAGAGATCAAACCTCGTGACAATCAACACACGCACACAGGTCCGCACAAAACGAGGTCTACCAGTAGCGAGCACGCCAACGAAAAAAAAAGCAATGCACTTTTTTGTACGGCGACAGATGTGAGCGGGGAAACGAAAGAGCAAGAAAAAGAATACGTGTACGCATACACATACATATATATATATATGTATGTGTATGTGTGTATATGTACGGTGTGCGTGTGTGCGTGTGAAAAAAGAATATTGAACAGCCTTATACAGCTTCTGCGTGTGTAGCAGGGAGACACACCCTACACAGGGACGCACACCTTCTTGTACTGTGGTTGCGTGGGCGTATTAATGTGCGTGTGTGTGTGTGTGTGTGTGCGTGTGTGTGTGTGCGGGTATGTGAGGGTCACCTGTTCCTTCTGGCTGCGTGTTCTCTCGTGATATCTAATCGTTTGTAGTTTGCGTACACGTCAGGGAGCGGCTTCCTCCACGATTCGTAGACGTGTGAGATATAGTGCTGAAGAGGAAGAGGAAAACGCCCCTGCCTGCAGTTAATCCACAACAATGGTGACACTCTCCTTCTATTGTAAGCGTGAGCACACCTGCGTTTTCTTGTCGTACTTCGTTGTGTGTTGTGCCCAAAGTGCGTGATTGGCCATTGAGCAGCGCTGCCACTGTCACTGCGCGAAGGCAAGAGAAAAAGAGGTGGGAAAAAAGTACAGCAGCATAGGGAGTGTCATCAAGATGCACATGGATTGGGTAGTGGAGAGAAGCAGGGGAAACTAGACAGCAAACTGGTCAGCCGCCGCTACGCTGCAAAGAATCCGTCGGCGTCCGTGGTGCACCGGTAATGTCTCTTTTCTTCTCTTGGGTTGTTGCCTCATGCTCACTTCTCACTATCACGCACATTTTGATGACACAATGCAGCCCCGGCAGCCCTTATCGAAACACAAATGGGAAAGCGAACGTAAAAGGGCACTACTGCCACAGTGGTAGTAGTAAGCTTTCTCACACTGGAGAGACATCGAAACTACACAACCGCGAGAGCAGGTCCGCAGCGAGATCGAGAGACGCATTGGAAGATACGAGAAGGGGGCAAGAGCTGCTACTAGGAGAAAGAAAAATGACCAATCAGATCAATGCCGAGTAAAAGTCACGAAAAACAAACGCCACCGTCTGCATTCACGAACGCAACCGAGTCAGCGCAAGAGAAAGCCATGTGGTGGTGCATCGCACACTAACACAGAGACACAGATGCACACACGTGAGGACACACATACTTCTCACAAGCAGACACATGCGATAAAGACACGGGACACACACACGAACAAAAAAAGGAAGCGATTGAAATAGAAAAAAAATACAAGAGTCATTCACGCGAAGGCATCAGGTACGACAACAGTGAGAAAACGCAGAAAAGTCACACAGGTGGAAGAGAGCTTACCCGAAAGACAGGACGCCGATCATAGCGCCTTTTTTTTTGTTCTTTGGCTGTTGTTTGTCTGTCTCGTTACGTTTCAACGCGTCCGTTCTCTGCCGCACAACGTGAGCTCGACAACACTCGACCCGGCACGTCACAGGCCCCCATCGCGCGGTGCAAAGCAGTCGTACACACACGCTCTACAGCAATGCGCCGACTCCGTCACCCGCACACGGCCCATGCCTCAAAGCACTACCGGCCTGCGAAGCGGAGGCCGCCTCACAGCGGCTCACATGGCGCCGGTCCCCACCTGGTGCGCCCCTCGGGGTAGCCCAGGCGCCCCCCACCAGCAGGCAGTGTGAGGGCCGGGGAGGGGGGATACGCTCGAGTCGCGGCGACACCATGCCCACCAGACGGATGGCGCAAGTGCGCTCACTGCTGCAGGCCGCTCCGGCGCAACGCCATCCACGACCTGGCCGCCGACATCAGCAGCGACACATCGCCCTCTCCACCCCTACGTCACAGGTGCTTGGCCCTGTCGCCACCAGAGGTTGTTCGGCATTGGCAGGGGACAGGGGGTGATTGCCTTCCTCTCACAGAGTCGGCACTGGACCCTGGACACAACGCTTAGGTGCCCCTCACCACCCCCGGTCATGAGGAAAGAAAGCGAAAAAAGAGCAGCGACAGGGTCACATCACCCCCGACAACATGACAGCGGTATACTGCCCCTTCAAGAGTGTATGTCAGAGGCATTCCCCTTTGTGCTTATGTTGCTGGGCAACGCGCACGCACATTTACATATATATATATATATATATATATATATGTATATATATATATATATAGGTGTTGATAAATACAAACAGTGCACGCACACACGTCAATGAAAGATAGAAAAAAGATGAGGAAGACACCCCGCGTCAAACCACAGAACAAACAGAGGTGAAAAAAACGACACGAAAAAGGCACGCAGCGGGTTCACGTGAGGCCCACAACATCAACTTCCGGTCGCTCTTCCGCTCGTCATTTGTGTGTGTGTGTGTGTGTGTGTGTGTGTGTGTGTGTGTGTGTGTGCGCGCGCACCTTTCCTATTTTCTAGTCGGCAAGGGAGTGTCATAAAATGGAAAAGACAACAATCCAGTTTCAGCTAGAAACGTGAAGAGAAATGTATAGTTGCTTGGACGGAGTGAGAGAAAGTCACAAGGAAAAGGTGGTGGAGTAGGTAAAGGAAAATGAGGTTGCCTCGCTTCTTTGGGTGCGATGCACGGCTGTATTACGGTGTGGCCACAGCCGGGAGGAAGAAAATGAGAGGCGCGCGCATGCAGGGAAAGATGATAAAGCAGACAAGATAGAGAGAAGCATAAGAAGATTGAGCGCGTGCAACTCAGAGAGGCGGTGAGAGGGAGAGATCAGCCAAAGAAAAAACGCGGCGGAAAAAAAGAGGGCCACGTGGCGTGGCAGGGCAACAGAGCAAACACAAAAGCAAAGCCTCTCACCGGACGTATGTATGTGTGTGTGTGTGTGTGTGTGTGTGTGTCGGCCCCAACGACCTCTCGAGGCAACAAAGTCAACGCCAAACGTCGGAGGAAGCCGATAAGAAAACACAGCAGGGGTACGGTAACAAAAACCGACGTTTCCCCGCTCTTGCTCTACTGAATCAAGCGGCCCGTCGCTCGCAGCCAATCCTCGTCGTCCGTCATGCGCACCGCTGGTGTGTTCAATGCGTCCGTGGAAGACGTAAAGAAGCGGTTGTTCGTGTTCTGCGAGCCTCCGACATTCACGAATTCGTGGCCGTTTAGGTGCTCGGTGCTCATGGAAGTATTGGTGTTGCTGTTGGTACGGGACGAGGTGACGTCCATGATAGAGAGACGGACCGCAAAGGCGTCGCTCTGCTGGCCAGGAACCATGAGTGAGGCGGTGACAGGATGGTTGCCAGTGGGAAAAACTGTGCGCGGCGTCAAAGCCCGATGCGACGCCGGCGACCCTCTTGACGGGGAAGGATGCCTCGTGGTAGGCGTCCAATGAACAGCCCGTGTGCTGTTGGCGATCGCCGGTCCTGGGGGGTTGGCGCCGTCGTTTGCGTGATGCTCCGCCCCGAAGCCGGTGCGGGATGAACGGTGGGGCGACGTGTGCACGCCATTGCCGTCTGCCACCGAGTTGGGCGTGCTATCCTGTAAGGGGTGCAAGGACGCAATCGTGGCTGGGTAGCGGTATACCCCGGCATGCGCTCCAGTCGTGCGCGGAGTCTGCACCTCGAGTGCGCGCAGAGACGCATCAGTGGAGAGGCGACGCTGGCCGGGTTCGCTGCCCTGCAACAGTGGGCTGAGCACAGGTACCATGCCGACCTGATCCTCGGTGCCAGGGGAACTGGACCGGCTGCTGCAGCTGTCAAGTTCGCCCTTCCGCGGGAAGACCGACGAGCCGCCGGAGCTGAAGGGGGCAGCAAGAGTCACCGTGGTCTCGGCGGCCGATGGCGAGCTGAGAAGGACAGCCCCGGTGCTAGCGCGCGCCGTCGCACTCCTCGCCACCGCAAGGCCGGTTCCACCTTGCTTCTCGGGTTGGGCGACTCCAAAAAGCGCAGCCGTCTTCTCTGTCATCCCGCGCTTAAGAAACGCGGTAGGGGTGTGCGCCACCACCTCGTAGCCGAGCCCGCTTGCCACACGAACGAAATCCTCGCCGCACTGCAGGGCACGCTGCCGGAGCGCGTCGGCCTCTGCCCTGCCACTCCATGACCATTGCTCTTCAGTAGGCCGCGCGCCTGCGCCGCCGCGCCGGCCGGCAAAGGCAGCGCGTGGCACCTCCTCCGTGTCCGTCTCCTTCAAGTCCTTCTCAAGGAGAAAGGCGACATGGCGAGGCTGCTTACCTGTGCGATAGCCGTCTGTCGACACCTCGGTTGCGGAGAGAGAGCTCTCGGCAGCGGCGGCCGAGTCGACGTCCGACTCCAGACTCTTCGAGAAGCAACGTCCTGACATCGCGCCTTCTGAAACGTCAGCGGCAGGGACGCTGTATATATATATATATATTCTGTGGTCGGCGTGCGCTGCGGCTCCGTTTGTGTATGGTATGCCCTTTGCAACGAGAGTACCACACTGCAGAGAAACTGGTCAGAGGGAAAGCAAGAAAATGGAGGAGTGAGGAAATTCCAATTTCAAAGAGCCAGCGGCGGCAGTGTTCACAAAACGGAATCAGATATGCGAGGACACACACACGTACACACACATAAAGAGGGCGAAGAACGCCGATGAGCAATGATAGAGGGGAAAAGGGAATGAGGAGCAGCCGAGCCAAGGTTCAATAAGTGTGGAAGGGGAGCGGCAAAGCAGCCCAGGAGGAAAACAAAAGAAACCCCCAACGGAGGAGCGGAAAAGGAGCGGAAACGTTTGTTGCCGCGGCGCTTGCTGCTCTGATCCAAGTACAAAGCATCTACTCCACCAGAATCAGCAAGGACGACGCGACACGGGCGAAAGCGAGGACGGGGAAGAAAAGCGCGCACACACAAGCACACTCACTCAAAGATGAGAGAGGAAAGCGGGGAAAAACACCACCCACCCAGACACATTCACCGAACACACCGATGCCCAGAGAAGCCGCAACGACGGCAGAGAGACACGACAAAAGAAGGTACGCAAAGGTGAAACGGAGTGCCTCAAAGACGGCAGAGAACCGCAACGAGAAGAGCCCAAGCGCGAAAATGGCGATATATATATTCTTTTGAGGGAGAAGTATTGTATTGATCTCTCTGCGCTCCTCAGCTGCTCGGGCAGCGTAGAATACACACACACACGTACACAGCCAAGGAGAAAAAAGAGGGAAAGGTGGTGCCTTCAGAAGGCACAGGGCGACAAGGAAGACCAGAGCGAAGAGCCGCCCCGAAAAGGAGGCAGAGGACGGAGAAATCAGAAAGAGAAAAGGATTTGGAGAGGGAGAGGAATGAACATGGCGAGGGTAGACGACAAAGAAAGCGTTGACGCCGTGCGTGAGAGAGAAGGCTTGAATGCGAGGAGGGAGGAGACGGAAAGAACGAAAATCCGCGAAAACGAGTACGACCAAATTTGTTGACGGCGACAGCGAGGACAGAGGACGACAGAATGAGTGGAAGAGAAATGTACACACGCACACACGGAGAGAGAGAGAGATGCAATCTGCTTACGTATCGTGTCTCTCTCTCCTTCCTCTACTGTTTGCTCCTCAGCACGAGAAAGAGAGACACGCGATAGACTTTTTTGTCAAAAAGTATTAATCTGTCCGCATCCAAGACAACACATACACGAGACGCGTAGAAGGCAAGAAAAGGAAACCAGAGAGGAAAAGAGCGCAATGAAGTACAGTCTCACAAATATGGTTATATAGTGCTTACATATCCGAGGTGGTTGCAGGTCGCTGTTGGACGTAACGCGGGGTGACAGCAAAACGGCGAACTTCTCCTTTCGTCGTTTATTTTCTATGTTTTGTTAGTCTTCCGAGGAAACGGAGTGGGGGAGGGGAGGGGGGGGGGCGAACGGAGCGTTTGATGATAATCGCAAACTTTTTTTGTTACGCGCTCAGAGGCAATGGGGAGCGCACGTAGGCACACGCACGCACGCACACACACACACACACACAAACAAGATGTGTGTCGCTGGTGGAACCTGGAGAAGGGAAGAGGGAAGGAGTAAGCAGACGGGAAAAAAGAATGGAATACAAAAGGGAAGACTGCGTTGATGTGGCCAACGTAAAAGGCGGGAAGAAGTGCGAAGCAGAAGCCCAGCAGAGAAGAGAGAGCGAAGCGCCGTATGATGGCCATTACGGGGAGAGCAACGTGTAAGGAAAAGGATATGAGAAGAGATAAGAGAGAAAAGCAAGCCAGCACGAATCGCAGCAAACCGAAACCCGCAGTGGAAACAGGACCCTTCAGTTTCCATTCCCAAATGAGCGGAGAAGGTTTCAGTGCCCTGACGGTTCACTCTCTAATGTGTGGCAGACTGGTATTGAGTGCCGTCTAGGAGCAGCGTAGCTCACACAGGGAATACACATCCGCTGTGCCTGCATGACACACGGCACCCTTTTCCCTTCAAGGGAGCACTTTGGCTTGAGTCTTTGTTCCTAATTTCCTTTTTTTTTTCGAAGAGGGTCGGAAAAGCAACTTCGAAACGACAACCAGCGCCTCATCGACACCTTGCGTTCAACTTTTCCAACGAAATAAAAAAAAGTCGGTCTCCGTCTCGCTCTAGACCAACACGAGCAGCGGCGCGAAGTCGTGAATCCGTCGGAAACACGCGCACTGTGAAGCGCGCGGTGATACAAAAAGCAAAGCACGTAAGTACGCGTGCGTCGAGTACCACCTCTTCGATCTGTCGCCTCCCCATCACGCACAGACACACAGAGGTAAGAACGTCAATTCGAAGGAAGCCGCCCTACGGAGGGCCGATGGGGCGTTTCATTGCAATCCGGTACGCTCTTGTTGTCGCAATGCTGGCGACCAAGAGAGGCTGGAAAAAGAAGAAGATCATGACGACAACGGTGATGCCGGCCAGGATCGGCTTCTGCAGCCGCGGCACTTGGCGGAGGTCAAGCCCCAGATACTCGTCGTAAAACTCGTAGGCGCCGCACCGAACCTGAAGCTGATACAAGCAGCAGCCTACTAGCACCATGTAAAACACGTGGAGCCAGTCTGTGTACGGGTACGACATCATGACATGAAACGCGGTGCTTCTGTCTGCGTAATCGAAATCAGTCAGCATGTAGCGCATCTGCCGCCGCTGTACCGCCTCGAGGCCCAAGGTGCGGTACAGCAGATGGGTATCCTCCTTCGATTTGTCCTCCATCGCCACGTAATCATCACACGCATCCTTGCGCCCAACCAGCGCATTCATTCCACGCCGCACCTGTGCGACAAGAGAGTGGCTCTTGTGCGCGTTGTGCAGCGCCTTCAGCTCATCACCGTCTCCCTTCAATTTCCCGAGCTCCACCGTAGGCGGAAACGCATAGCCCTGGAAGCGCAAGATGCCTTGCTGTTGCATGATCGTGACAGGGTCGTAGGCACGCGGTCCAGAGAGCAGTGCCGCCTGCAACTTGGTGCTACTGTGGTGGTAATCGATTGGCTGCCCCTCCAAGCCGCACTTCACCTCTTCCGCCGTGTAAACGGGCCCTTTGGCGCCCTTCGTCGCAGTCCCCTCTGCACTGTACTTGAAACGGAAGTCTGCGAGAAGCTTATCGTACTGCGGGGTACCCTGGTAGTACTCGAGCTTCTTGATGTCCGCCTCCAGCTGCTTGGCGATGGGTTTCGGGGCCGCCCGCTGCCTCTCGTCTTCCAACTCCTCCGGTGTCTTCTCTACGGCAGCAAACTCGTGCGACGCTGCGAACATGCTTCGCTCCTTTGCGGTGCTACAGCTACTGCCTGCACCAACACTACCGCCGCTCAAGACGCCAGCCGTGAGGTCGGCGCCGAGCGGTGTTGATTCCGATCCCCGGTGGGGAGCGTGTTCCCGGAGGATGTGCAGGCGACTACGGTGCGATGCATCCAGTGCGCCGACCGCTGACACATCCCCCTCTGCAGCAGACGGTGCCTGTGGAACGCTGTAGTAGTACGCGCTCGTGTCGATCCCAGAAGATCGAAGAAGAGACTGCCCAGCGTGCACGCTTGTGCTGCGCACTCTCGCAGCGTCAGCATCCATGTAGATGGGGGCAGCCCGTTGGCGCTCGGCAATCGACGGAGCCCGATCAAGGCCTTCCGGGAGCTGTACCTCCTCGCTGCGGCGCGTCAGATGCTGTAGTGGGCTACCCGGTTTGAGAAAAGCGAGTGATTCATCGCTCGGGTCGCGCTCCTCGGGCGGGACATAGAGCGCAGGCCGCGGTGGCACGGGGGTATCAATGATGGGCGGCAACTCATCACTGGACATGGACACTTTGGAGCTGGATTCAGCTGCTTTCGTCGCTTGCGGGGCTCGTGAGATAGCAGCGGTACGGGTGTCGGTGACGCTAGTACTGCTGAAAGGCCGTGCGGTGGCAAGGCTCTCTGTAATCAGAAGAGAAGCCCTGCAGTTTGGTCGCCTCGCACGCCCGTTACTGGAGCGAGGCAGCACACCTAGGCAGCGGCCAGCCGCAGCAGCAGCGCATTCCGTAAAGTATCTACCCTTCATTCCAACAGTAGCCTTGTCCACAACGTCCTGATGCCCTGTCGATTGCAGCAAAAAGGCTGTCAACTCCACTACTCAGCATCTGCGGGTGCTACTCTCTCCCTCCACCTCCTCCTAGAGCAGAGACAAGACCCTGACAGAGAGGTCAATGAGAGCAGAAGCACGTTTGAAGGCCCCCTGCAAAGGTGCAAGACAGCAAGCGACTGCGCGCCAAAGGCGTAAAGGCAACCGTAGGTGGTCGCGGAAGCGAGGCAGAAGAAGGATTGTGCGCGATACCGTTTCTTTCGGTAGAGACCACCTTCATACAGGCACACAGGAATCAAGTGAGGTGAAGGGCTACAAGAAAAAAAACGTAGGCGGAGAGTAGAGTGTGTCTTGCTCATCAGTCAGCAAAAAGAAAGGGGGCGCATATCGCCGCTCTGGGGCATGGAAAGCGACAACGCGCGCTACCAGCAGCAGCCGAGTGTGGCTTGTGCAGCGTGATAGTCGTTCCGCGCAGCGGCCGTGCTCTCTCCTTTCATGAGGGAGGTGCAAGCCCAGATTGTCCCTGGCCCCGACCGATGCAGTGATCCCAAAAAAGAGAGAGGAAAGGAAAGCTTGCGCGAGCCGAGCTCGGGACCGTCCCTGTCTCAGCGCATTTCCTTTTGGTTGCTGCCTCCCTTCTCTCGCCCCCTTTCGAACAAAAGTCCTTCGTTTTGTTCTTTACTGTGGCAGAAAATGTTCTCTTTCACGTTTCCTCCGATAGGGAGTACAAAACGAAATATATATATATATATATATCCGACTAAGGGAGAACATGTGCACAAGAACTGCACCCACATGCACCCAGAAAGCACCAAACGCAGAAATAGTGATGCGCCCTAAAAGACGCATTCGTAAAAAAAAAACAAATGAAAAGAGAAACAACAGCAACAACGCCACAAAAAAAAAAACAAAAAAGAAGAGGTGTACGTGTGTGCAGTAGCCCTATATCACTTCACGCTAAAGCACGTAAAAAAGCTAGCTAGCTGAGGAAGAGTGAACCAACAAAAAAAAGAAGCAAAAAAAAAAAGCTCGAAGCGCGATGACACGGTAAGGTGTGCGGCACAGTGCTATGGAAAGAGAGCCCATCCGTACACTGCCGTTTCACGCAAACTGTACGCCAGCGTACCTTTTATGACTCTTCCGAGCTACATGAATGCAACCACGTGATGAGTTCAACCATCGCTATTAGACATCGGTTCGATGTTCTCCTTTTTCGAAAGGTGGAGTGTTTTCTTGTTGCCGTTTCCCCTCCCTTGCCCGTGCTCGTTCAGCCACGGTGCGTTAAGATGAGCACTCCACGATTCGTTCCTGAGCGCTTCTCAGAGTCGGGGAGTGATTTGAGAAACCACACCCACGACTCCACCCAGAAGTTCTGATGACCTGGAGTCTATATATATACACAGCCCTGTCTTCTGCGCACATTGGGTGGCCACATCTCTCTCTGCGACTCAGAGGAGAGGAAGCGTAGCTAACAGAAATTACACATTCCACAGATATATATATATATAAGCAGCTACGCACGAAACGCAGAGAGATCCTCAGACTCCGGTGTCATCCCTTGCTGCGACTCCTCGATGTTGTACAGCACAAAAAGAAGACGACTCGGTGACATCGGGTTTGCTTCGTACGATCCCCTCTGCACGCGGCCTAAAGCGTGCCGAGGCATGCATAACAACACTCTGCACACATCTATCACGAGAGAAAGGTGACCTTACTCCGTCTCCTTCGCAACTACGTGCCTGCAGTCAAGCTGTAGCCCACCCCGCTCACCCCCCACACCGTTTTCGACAATTTCACGTTTCAACGCGGCCGCTCACTGCCGCACAACGTGAGCTCGACAACACTCTACCCGGCACATCACAGGCCCCCATCGCGCGGTGCAAAGCAGTCGTACACACACGCTCTACAGCAATGCGCCGACTCCGTCACCCGCACACGGCCCATGCCTCAAAGCACTACCGGCCTGCGAAGCGGAGGCCGCCTCACAGCGGCTCACATGGCGCCGGTCCCCACCTGGTGCGCCCCTCGGGGTAGCCCAGGCGCCCCCCACCAGCAGGCAGTGTGAGGGCCGGGGAGGGGGGATACGCTCGAGTCGCGGCGACACCATGCCCACCAGACGGATGGCGCAAGTGCGCTCACTGCTGCAGGCCGCTCCGGCGCAACGCCATCCACGACCTGGCCGCCGACATCAGCAGCGACACATCGCCCTCTCCACCCCTACGTCACAGGTGCTTGGCCCTGTCGCCACCAGAGGTTGTTCGGCATTGGCAGGGGACAGGGGGTGATTGCCTTCCTCTCACAGAGTCGGCACTGGACCCTGGACACCACGCTTAGCTTCCCCCACCCCCACCCCTGCCTTAAGGGGGCTGGGACAAGCAAAAGAAAAAAATAGAAAAGGGCTAAAGGGAGATTCACAGTCGAGCAGCGTGTGTCGTCGTGGCGCCGCTCTTTCTTGGGCCTCTGCAGACACTCTTTTGCGCACTCCTACTTTTTGCGATACGTCGCGAGCTCCATGACGCGGATGTCGGCTGTGTCTTCCGTCTTCGGAAACGCCACTGGAATGGAGACCACCTCGCCTACCTGCTCTACCGCGTCACTGCCGCCCAGCAGGTGGAAGATCTCTGTTTGATAGTTGCCTTTGAACGTGATCAAGGGGTCAGTCAAGTACGTGTTGTCCTGCTTGTCAGCGTCCTCGGCGTTCTTCTTGATGTTATCCCAGTTGTAGTCACCACCAATCACGAGAAGACCGCCCTTTGCGACACGGCTGAGCAGGTGGGCAGGAATGGCGCTTGGTTGGTAACTGCGCTCCAAGCAATTCCAGCACACCACCAACGACAAGTCGGAGAGGTGGGCATGCAGGTTTGTGGGGTCGGACTGAAAGAAGGTGGCGCGCTTGAGGGTCGGTTCCCACTGGAAGTTCTCACTCTTCACAGTATGGGCAGTGCGCTCCCCGTTGGCAGAGTTCGGGACGCTGTACTGGCACTCGCCGCGTTCGCGAAGGGCGAAGCAAGGCATCAGACGGCGCGCCGTATAGTCGACGCCAAGCACCTGTTGAAAGAACGTCGTTAGCTCGAATGCGACGCGGCCGCCGCCGCATGCAATATCCATCGCTCTCTCCGCTGGCACCGTGGCATGTTCCGCGAACATCCTCCTGGCATACTCGGCGATCGCAACACAGCCGTTTGGCAAGCCCTGGAAAGAGTCGCGGAAACAGGTGTCGGTGATGGCATCCACCTCAGGATCGAGACCAAGACAACTGCACTTGCTCTGCGGCTCAAGTACATCAGGTCCCTCCACGTAGCGCAAGCCAATGTACTGGAAGAAGTGGCGGCGAAAAGCAAAGCGGGCGTCGCGGGTGGCCATATTGCCAGTGCTCGCCCACGTGCCACCCTTCATGCACGCGTGCTGGCCATCGAATGTCGGGAGAGAGAAGTCATCATAAAAGGGATGAGCCCGATAGCCGGGGTAGGGGTGGACACGGGTCTCGCAATGCTGCCACACGTTGCCGATCACGTCATACAGGTCGCCGTGCTTGAACTTGCTGACGGGACAGCTGCTCTGGTAGTGCTCGAGGTTGATGTTTCCAGGCGCCTTCTCACCCCAATCCGGCTGGTCTTTTCCAATGTACCGGTCAAACAACAGCATCCACTCCTCCTCGGTCAGCATGCGAATCCTCTTGCCCAGCTGCTCGCTCTTGAAGGAGCAGAAGGCGTGAGCCTCGAGGTTGTTGAGCTCGCATGGCCAGTCCCACGGCAGATCGATCAGCTGCGTCTGAAGACGCAGCGCGAAGCCGCTCGGGCGGGTCTCGTCACGCACCCAGAACCACGGGTGCTCCGGTTTCTTCCACTGCACCCACTTCCAGCCCTCTTCGTCCCAGTACCGCTGCACACTGTACCCGTCTGCCTTCATAAACGTGAAGAACTCGGCGTTGGAGACGATAAACTTGCTCGTTTTGAACGGCGCCACCTCCACTATATTGCATCCATTCGCGTAGTCGCAGTCCCAGCCGTACACACGCGAGTTCGGCATGCGGCCCATCTGTACTTTGCCGCCAGCGATGGGCACGAGGTCGTTAATTGGAGCTCGAGTGCCCGCGTCGGGGCAGCGCTGCCAAACGTCAGACATGACCGTAGAAATGTATTTCATTGGCAGCTCTCGGACGTGCACGGAGACGGTCTCTAAGTGAATGCGCTCGTGCTCGGCACACATCAGCATCACCCACCAGAAGGCGTTAGCGTCATTATCGGTGCTGTTTGCCAGTGTCAGCGGCATCTTGAGGGGAAACTTGCCGCTCAGCATGAGCTGGTCAATGCGGTCGCGCACCTGGCGACGGTACTCGCACACCGTCTCCACGCTAGGCCAGGAGTAGTGCGCCTCGTTCAAATCATCCCAGCTCATTTCATCGACGCCGATAGCACACATATTCTCGAGCCTCGGGTTGATCCGCTCCGTTAGGCCAGCCACGCGGAGTTTATTAATATAGAAGCATGCGGTGTGGCCGTAGTAGAAGATCATGGGATGGCGAAGTTTGTGAATGGGCGGCACAAGGAAGGACTCCTCATATGCAAGGCAGTCGAAAACCTTCTCGAACAGTTCCATTGTGTTGTGAACGTAGTTTCGGATCGCCTCCGCCTTGGCCACCGGGTCGCCGCTGTCAACTGTCGGCATGCGTTGCAAGATCAGGTTGCGAGGGGTTGCGAGTTTATAGCGCTCCTCGGCTTCTTGGCCCCTGTAGTGACGGAGGTGCACCGCCTTCATCGTGCCTCTGGCTCCAGAAAACAAGTTCGTGCAGCAAAAAAAAAATGAAATCGACTAGTATATATATATATATGTATGTATGTATGTATATGTCCAAACCGTACGCCGAAATAGGACGAATTTTACCAAAAGACAGAGAGCACGCACCCAACCAGTTGTGCTTCAGGGGGCACGGAAAGTAAAATCCACAGAAAAAAGGGAAAGAAGTATTAGGCTGCACGAAGAAAGGAAAACGCAAAAAAAATCTCGACCTGAGTGAGAAAGGGAAATTGAAAGAATAAAAGGAGAGAACGATGTTACACAATAGGCCTGATGCATTGCGACCCATGTGCTCCCAACTCTTCCTGGCTGATGAGTTTCCCATTGCCGTGGACAAGTACACCGATTTGGTGTCCCTTTGCTTGCGACCTCGGTACCTCTGGAGCTGGCACAGCTATCAGTGAGAATTCTGTTATTTTCAAGTCCCCATCGGGTAACTCTACCCACGAATAGCTAGACTTACGTATCCCCCTCTTCCGTCACCCAAGGATCCCCCTGTCATGGTGAGTAATCAAGGGGAGGGCGGGTGGAGGAAAAAAAAACAAACGCTTGTCACGACTCCATTCCTTGAGATCTGAAATGAGCAGAAGAACAAAACAAAGTAAAAATACGTGCGTGGTGAAGCATGTCATTGGAATCGTAGAAAGTGCCTTGACTCACTCCTCATCATCATATCGTCTTTTATTATTTAGATCCTCCATCCCTCTTTCATTCCTGTCGTAAGCTTTCAACAAAAACAAAATGCGACAGTGTAGCGGAAGACAAACAACCACTGAGTAGGACGCGGGCATCGCGCAGAAGAGAGAGCCTGGCGGAAAAACGAGAGCGAGGCAGAAAGCAAAGAGACAGGGACGAGAGAGGGAAAGCATGAGCAAAGGTCCAAGGGGAACCAATGGAGCGGGCGTAGGATCTGCGGTACTTGCAAGCGAAAAAAAAAAACATATATATATATATATATATAAAGCCACCACCAGTTAACGTGTGCTGGAAAGAACATTCCTGGCATATAGAGAAAGCGTCCCAAGGCGATTTGCCGGTGCACAACAGCCCCAGGTGCCGTGCGGGGATGCACGCAGGCACGGCTTGAATCGCTAACTGTGAATTCAAGGAATCGATGCAGTGTGTCTGAGCCGTAAACAGCAGCAGCAAAATCAATGAGCAGAGAGAAAGGTGCTCGCAGTAAGGCAGAGCCTTCCATCAGCGCGCATGTCCGTGGAGAAACGAAAAGAGCAAGGGGAAAAAAGCAACTCGCGAGCACGCGAACTTATCACGAGAAAAAGACATGCAACAGCGTGTAGAGCTCACTCAGCTCCGTAGCTAGCAGCTTCTTGCGGGCTTCTAGAGTGGTTGATGACTCCGTTTGCGTACACTTGGTAAAGCGATGAGCTAGCTCTGTGGGCTGTATGCCCTCAGCTGTGGCAAAGGGTAAAACAAGAGAGCCGGCAGAGCAAGAAACACCGTACAAGCTGAGCTTGTGATTCTCGAACCTACATGGAAGTGTCATTGGTTGTGTCGCCTCCTTTTGCGTGCTGCTGGTTTCTTGGGTCGCGCAGTTGTCGAGTACACTGCGCTGGCCGAGCTTTGCCAGCAGCGCCGTGCTCCGTTTCACCAGGACAGCGTAGTCGCTGTCATCCTCACACGCTTCCTCTGGGGTAGATGTGAAAGGGATGGCGCTTTTGCTGCCGTGCGCGTGGTGCCGTGCCTCACGTCTGGGGATCGCGGCCGAGTCATCGTCATCGCCTTTGGCTGCCGCTTCTGACGCGTTCCCTCTGTGACGTTTCCTGGCGGCGTCCATTCTGCACCGCTGGCCCTTTCTTTTTCTGCGGATGGGCAACGAGTGCTCTGACAGTGGGTAGCGTGCGCCCTCCTGGGAAACAATGGGTGCTTGTCAATGAAACCTTGAGCCTTTGCAGAAGCAGTGTGGATCCCAGATGACGAACAAGTAACAGTGACCTCTATGAAGAAAAGAAGTACGCGAAGCAGAAAAGGTGTCGAGAAAAACGAAAAAAAATCAATTGGATGTACCACGGCAAACGATTTGGACAACATGCATACTTGGATAAGCGAGGAGAAGTGCGAAACACCGCGCATCGATTGTGTTGGCCCTGTGGCACACTCGCCGTCGCCTCCCCTGTTTCGAGGCCAGATGCATGACGGCATCAAGGAGTCATTTGGTGTAAGCAAAAGGAAGGGGGTCCAAAGCGTCTGCGAGCATTGTTTCGCCTCATGTATTCGAAAATTGAAAAGGCAAGCGCTTTGTGGGCATTCCATCCCTTTACGTATACGCGAGTGCAATGTTTCGATGCGTGCAGAGCAGCGGCAGGGACTTCAAACGGACTAGACACTCCTCAGTGACCACAAGAAAAGTAGAAGCGCCATCATGGAAGCACCCGAAACAGCGAGAATCAAGGCGGAAGACGCGACAGACTCATTTTCCAGCCCCTCCACGGCAAGATAGTCGTCGCCGGTGTAGCAGTAGGAGGTGTTCCCGGCCCCATCGCACTGGAATGATTTACCATGCAGCCAAGTATAGATCACGGCACCGTATCCCCACCGCAGGATGCTGAGAACGCCGAGAAGGGGCGGAAGTGTGCGCAGGTTCAGAAGAAACCCTGAGAAAATGATGCTGTACCCAAAGTACGCGTATGAGACCCACATCACCCACCGCCGCGAGGGAAGCAGACTAATCAAATACTGAAACGCAGCGTGAGTGCAGGTGACGAGGCCAACCAATATGGCCAGCGAGTAAGACGAGCGCAAGACAAATAGTACAAATGGCAGGAAGAGGGCCAAGTAGACGCTACGGATGAGCACAACGCGGACGCAGAGACACACGATAAAGCTCAGAGACCCGTACAGCTTTCGCTTCCGGTGGCCGAGAGCAACGCGGAGTTGATCACGCATGCTCTCGATCGCGGCAAGGTTTGAAAAAAGGACAAGCACAAATGCTATAAAGATGAGCCCGCGGATGTTGTACATGCCGCCTTGATTCTCTGGCTGCGAGTGCACTGCGACAGTGAGAACGATCAGCCCGATGGAAAGGAACGCAACGCCCAACAGCAGCTCAGCATCCGCCAGAATCTGCTTTAGCGTGTACCTGAGCAGCACACCAAAACGCCAGACGCCATGTGGTAGTGCACGGGGTGGGGGAGGCGGGGTGTGCGTTGTGGCAGCACTTCCAGCGTTGGCAGGGTCCAGCGACGAAAGGAGAGCCACATGCACACGTGAGTCGTAGTACTTAGCGGCGTAGAACATGGTCTGCGACTCACTCTCGGCCCACTCCACCGCCAAGTCCATCAGGTCTCCGCTGGTCGCCACTTCCACAACGGCGCTGGTTGACGCACTGCCCCTTTCAGCCGCACGGCAGTAGAGCGGCGGCGGCGGCGGCGTGCCATTCAGGTCATCCATCAGAAAAACGCGCGACGAAAGTCGCGGCGGCGTGCATATGACTGAGTACAAGCGACTCCCTGGCGCATTCATACCCCTTTGTGAAAAGGGGCTGGAATCGGAAGGGGGGAGCGAGGGCGCGTGGAAAGTCCTCAGATCCTCCTCGGCAGCTTGTGCGTCCGCGTCATGACTTAGCACTCCTTTCCAAAGCGGCTGCGGTATGTGCCTCGGTATGCGAAGGGAGTTGAAGTATGATATGGCGTCTTGGCACTTCCCGGAGAACAGCACCACTCCCCCCGCGCCAAATAGGAGGAGTGTGTCGGCAGCGCTGTGCAGGGGCATGGGCATCGATCGCGTACTCAGCACCACCGTTTTCATCACGTCTACGCAGAGTCGGGAGAGAAGCTGGGTGCACTCGTTTTGCTCTACCAGACCCATGGCGTCAAACGGGTATGAAAAGAAAAGCACCGGTGAGTCCAGCACGAGCTCAAGCGCCACCTGCAAGCGGAACTTCTCCGACTGTGAGAGGTCTGCAACTTTCTTGCCGAGATCGAGACCGACGAAGTTGGCGGCGGCTAGCACCAGCTCTCGCGTCCAACTGCGCTGCTCCTTGCAGTGAAGATGCACTACAAACCACAAATTGTCCTTCACTGACAGGAGAGGGACGAAGAGGGACTCGGCTCCCACGTAGGCAATGAGGCGCAGTCGAGTTTGCGCGTCGACAGTCGCATCACCGACCCAGATATCCCCTGACGCCTGTGTGCCTCGCCCTGCTATTACCGTCATCAGCGACGCCGCAGCAATACCGTCCACATCGGCCACCACGTGCAGCCTTCCTCGCCTGAAGTGGGCGGACACAGCCTGGCAGCAAATACGGCCGCGACGCCCATTGGGATTGAAGTGCTGCAGCCAGGGTTGCTGCACCACAGCGACGTTACGCACAGCCACGTCAATGCCATCAGAGCGAAACACAGAGTGATAGTACTGCCTCATGCGCTGCCCTTGCACTTCGGCGTCATAGTCATCGGCGTTAAAGCTTCGCCCATACAATCGCCCGTCGGCAGATGGGTAGGATTTCGCGGTAGGGTTGCCCACTAAAGGCGTGCTTTCGAAAATCATTCGAGAAGATGGGCAAATGTGACTGAGGAAAGAGGAAGAAAGAGGGAAGTGATCGGAATAAAAGCATACTAGTATGCTGCTGCAAACTCTCCTTGCAGCCAAAAACAATGAACAAACACCTGCCACTGAAGTATTTGGAACGACTTCCGCGTCACTCATTGACGCATACGTACGGCAGCGCGCAGCAGTTTACCTACAGCCAAGCGACAAATCGGAGAAACATAACCCTTTCGCCGCGCCTCAGCTGTAATGTGTGCCATCCGTGAGAATCACATCCTGTAGACAGCCGACACGGTAACGCGGTCGTTTCATCAAAGCTCGTTTGTTGTTTGAAAATACAAAGAGATATGTTAAAGTGAAACACGCAACATGATGCGCACCAGGCGGCACGCCAATGAAAGACGGTGCTCTTTGCCGCACCCTCTGCGCGATGTCCTCTGCTCCTTTGTGCATCGTCCCTCTCTCTGTCGTTCTCCCTTCCACCTCGATCAAAGCGACAGAGGAAGGGGCAAGATAGCTTTACAGCTGTTCATGGGAACGCAGAAAGGGAGAGCAACAGCAAAGACGAAGGATGAGGTGGTAAGACACGCGCACTTGAGAGCAGAAGCGAGGCGCTGCACTCGATTTCTGCTCTTTTTTCCTTGCTATGTTCTGAGGCTCACCCAGCACAAAGCAACCCAAAACGCTGTGTTTATAGCAAAAGTGAGGAAAGGGGTTTAGGAGGGGGGTTGAGGGGATGAAGAGCTCCATAGACTTCGCCCAACACGTCAAAGAAGGCGCCAGAAAAGAAGATAAGGCTGTAGAGAGTAGTCGCAAGCCGAAGTCCTCATTCCTCATCATCTATTCCTCGAAAAAGAGTGCGAAAGAAGACGTCTCATGACGGTCGCGACGTGTACGCAACGGGCAGCGTAGTGAAGCCAGGGCACAACGCAAGCAAAAATTAAGACGGCAGGTCAAGGAGTGGTGGCATCACATATGCATCCACCACACGTCGTGCCGAGGTACTTCACCGTCAGCACGGCTTCCGAGCGCGTCTCCGTTTCGGCACCGCTGCTCAAGTCCGCTCCGACTCAGTCGACAACCGTCGCGAAGGGGGGTGGATGAGCACAAAGAGAGCCAAAAAGGGGGGCCACACATCTGGCGACAATGGCAACGCAACAGCAGCAAGCGCAACGCTCTCATTCCGCCAAGCTTCGGCTTGAAGAGGGGAAGAGGTAGAACAAGAGGGAAGATGCTGCGGTGCGCAAAGCGCTTTGTTCTTTTGGACGCGCGACGAGGAGCAAGGCATGCTTGTAGGGACTGCAAACGTGGAACCTCCTCACCGCTGTCGCATTCACGAAACAGCACGGCTGTGCAACCGGCATCGATAGTTCGCAGCGCTCATTTGCGACAGCTGAGAGTCACCCTGTTCTCGCCCGACACGCTGTCTGTGACTCCCAGAACCGCAGACGTCGCATACACAAAAACACAATTGAGTGGCGCCACGGTGCGCGCAGGCACGTGCTAGGATTCTTCCCTCTCCCTCCCAGAAAAAACGGAAAGGTGTGTTGGACGGAGTGTATACATGACGCTCTCGTAAGTATGCACAGACACAAGCACACATCAACACAGCAATCACATCAATGTCATCCACAATCATAGACAGCAAAGGAACAGAAAGGAGGAAAGGGGGAAGCAAGGCATGGGTGACGCAAAAGAAGCAATAGCGAAAAAAGAAGGGCGAGAAAGAGAAACACCGCAAAGGAACAAAGTCTTTTGAATTCCCAGTCTTCGGCCTTTCCCCGTTTATCTTACTGCGGTTGAGAGAAGTGGAGAAGGGGCTCTATGAAAAGAGCACACGAAAGAGCACACCGATATGTTATCACATGAGATTAAGTGGGTCGAGCTGGTGTGATGCGGTAGCCATTTGGTATAGGAGCTAAAAGACAACAAAGCGAAGAGAAGCAGCAGATGGTGCTGTTGTTCGTTCTTGCTCCTTTGCTCAATATAGGTGATTCCTCCAAGGATAGTGCGTACATGTGTGTAATCACCTCTTGCCAGGCGGTGCCGCCTCTATGGACTTCTCTTCCGTGGATGTACTCTTTGGTTTTTCCTCTGCTGCCTTCGGCGCGGGCGGCGGCCTCACCGCCTTTCGGCAACGTGCGCCGATACCCAAAAGAGCCTTCTCAGTGATGGGCTTTGAGCCGGCGCCGTAGTCGAACGCGTCAAACACTGTCGACACAACGTGGCTAGAGTTGTGCGTCTCTTGGCCGATGCACTCGATGACATCCGAGACCACCACGCTCTCCTCGGGAAGCTTCTTTTTGCTCAACTTTTCGAACATCCTCTTCACGTTTTCTTCCGTCAGGTAGGCCCCGACGGCTTCCTGCAGACCCTCGAAACCAATGTCAGAGTCGCTCTTCTCAGCAGAAGAGGTGATCTTTTCAATCTTCTCCACAAGCTTGTCTGCACTGTTTGGCTCGTCGCTAATGGAAGACATCGTGTCGACAGTCTCACATAACGTTTCGAGACTCGCACGAACCGTCTCTGGCAGATTCTGGATACCTAAAAGCTGCCGCCGCTGCTCGACTGGCAAGTTGTTCATGGACTTACGAATGCTATATCGAGTCGGCTTGATCCACCAGAGCGTGTTGTATGGGACACTGTCATCCTGCGCCAGAGAGTTCCACCACTCCAGCTGTACTCGGAGCGTCTCAGTTCCCTCTGTCCACCGCATGCCGCGTGTTTGGTTGGCCTTGACAAGCTCGTCGTTGTTCATGCCGTCAAGCCCCTCCAGGCGGATGAGCCGGTCATCCTCGCGAGCCTCGTGGTACCGGCGGATGATTGAGCGCCGCATAATAGGAGACAACACGCGTGTGGGGAGGAGGGAGTGATACCATTTGTAGACCCCGACAGTCCGACCGAGACCAACTACGATGTTGTCCGGGACTTTGAAGACACTAAACGGTCCATCATGGCCAAAGTACGGCGCCACCAGACGGATGTCTTTGGGGGCGATTGAGTCACCCATAACGGCACGTCGGATCACCTCCTGCTGCTCCTTGTCAAATGTGGTCAACGCTGTGGCAGACAGGTAGTCCATCGCGCGCTGACGAGCACGCAGTGTCTTCATCGCGTCACCGTACAGGCGGTTGCGCCCCTGGGACTCCGACTCGAAGGTCGACGGAATAAGCCCAGGAAACATCTTTAATGCGACCGGCAAAAGAAGCTCGGCAAAAGGAACCACAATGAAGAAGCTAAACGGCACCAGCCGTAATAGATCCTTGGTTGAGCTCTCCAAGAGAAGTCGCTCGCGTCTCGTGAGAGCGACACCTTTCTTCAGCTGGCGCGAGTACTTCCAGGCCAAGCGTGTGTTGATGAAGAAAAGTCGAAACCCATGATACACGTGGCGCAGGCCCTCGTAGGCGATACCCATGTAATACTTCACCTTTGGTGGCCTCTTCGCGACTCGCTGGGTGGACGCGCTAGACACCTTCGCTGTCGACTTCGCCACCTGCGCATTGGCGCGGCGCACAAGGGTATTCCGCAGCATTTCCCCGCCACCCGTTATCCAGCAGAAGTCTTGCTGATGAAAAAAGTCCAAGCAAGTGGGGCAGCAGTGGTACAGAATCGCGATGGGTGTGAATACGATGTGTAAAAAAAAAAGAGAAGTATGTGACTATGATCAGAATTTTGAGAGTGTAATGCGTTTTTCCTTTGTGCGTATGTTATCTAGCTGTCACAATCAAAGCAGCACCATTGAGCGAGGGCAAGAGTCGACATATAATGGAAAGGGCCTCTTAATCAAGATGGTGTGAGGAAAAGGCAGAAGCAGCGAGTCGTGCTCGGCAGTTCAGCTACCTTATGCGGGGCACTGAAACAGGTGCTCGTTCCAGGGCTACGCCGCGTGTGTTCGTAGTTGTCTGTATCTGATACTCGTGCACTCGCCAAACCGTGGAAATATTCCAGCCTCTCAGTGCCATTGCCGAGAGGCTTTTAGTTTGGTATCAACACAATTTCGCTCCTTTTGTTCAGTTAGTTGCGCCCATGTGCGAAAAAAAAAAACGGATGGAGGAATAGGCGCCACGCACGCGGAGGTGACCCATCGCGCGTCGACATTCTGTCTCCTCATCCCTACGCCTCCTTCTTCTCCTTCGACTCCGCCGTCTTGCTCTCCGCCGCCGAATCCTCCTTTGCAAATCCGAAAAGGTCCAAAGCAGCCTCGCAGACAAACGTGGAGAGGGATACCTCCTGTTCTGCATGCGGGTCACCCGGCGCTGACTCCTCTGAAGAGATTGTGAAGACACTAAGAATATCAAAGCTCCATGCCGCCTTGACATCCCCGTTGTACACAGCGACAGCAGAGAATGTGACGAGAAGCCATGGTACAATGAAGAGGAGCGCTGGCTGGCCATGTTGGAAAATCAGCATAACAGCCATAGTGTTCACAAGACTCAGGGTGTACGCGACCATCGACGTGACAAAGTACAGACTTCCCCTCTTCACATAGTCCTTCGAGAACACCAGTGTTTGGCATATAAAAAGGCCAGGCACAATGATGTCACCGAGTCCAAGGAGGCTTTTCTTGGAGCAGTCGCCAAAGATCGTCTGAGGAAACACGAGTTTTATTGGTCCATCGATGCTGGTCGCCACGATCAGCATGACGTCCGACCCAAATACCCAGAAGATGTCGTAGAAGAAGAGGCCAATCAGCAGAATGAAAGAGGTCGTGAACCCATTCACAGGAAGCCTTTCAAGAGCTGTGACGGCGATAGAAAAGGCCAGTATGTTGCTTGCGATCCAGTTCTGAGCAAAAAAGCTGGCGCACCCGGTTCCTACGCAGATCAGTCCGGTGACAATATTGGGCTTGATATACCCTTTCACGAACATGTGAAGAGCGAAGACGCTAATCAAGCTAAGATAGAAGGAAATCAGGATGTTGAAGTATTCCTTCGGAATAAAGCGCAAGGAAACGTACACCGAGAACAGAATGACAGAGCCATTCAAAGGAATTGACAGCGCCTCGTCTGTTTGGAGTGCAATGTCAGATTTCCCTTTCATCATCACCTTCCTGCACCGAAGCGCCCCTACCGCCACTGCGGTGATTGCGCACGTGACCAAAAAAGTGAGAGCAATGCAAATCTGCGACATTGCACCTCACAAAAAAAAATGAAGGACTGAGTGCACGGAATGCAGAGCACTGCATAAAGAAGGCTGAGAGAATCTCAGGGAAACAAACGCAAGCAAGTGCCAAGAAAAAAAGGGAAAGAAGTGAATGTAATGTGAAGTGAAACTACGGATGTGTCACTTGTGCGCCTTGCCACACCGGCAGGCTCATTTTCGAGGGCCGACAAACGTGCAATCGCTCCAGCCCTGACCACTTTTGAGGCAGCATGCACAGCTCCTGCGGCTGCAATGCTGCTGGTATGAAAACGAGGGAGCAACCCACTGCCCTCTGCTATTTAGCTGCCGTTTTTTTTTTTGCCGCCTAGCTACTCGGTTAAGTTTTGTCTTCGATCCATAGTAGTGTTCGGTATGACTGCTTCACAGCCCATCCTGGCATGGCAATAGAAAGTCTCATTTGTTCCGCTTTCTCTTTGGCGGTGGCAGCTCGCGCCCGTACTTCTCTCTGTGCTCCTTTTCCAGTGCCAAACGTCTTAGAGAACCTCGGTGACGCTTCGACTTGAGATGTACCACCATCTGACCGCGACCGTAGACCAGAATCTTGCATATTTTGCACTCCTCTTGTGAAACTGGCTCGCGAGAAGCCAGCTGTTGCTTTAATGGAAACAGCGATTCTGCGAGAGGCTGCTCCGGGAATGTCCCTAAAAAAGTATCCAAAGTCCTTTGAACAGAAGACAAAGCGTCCACGCCCTCCTGTGCCCATAGCTGCACAAAGTGAGTCGGTGCCTCTTTCAAGGACGAAGAGTGCAAAAGTGGAAGAAGGCGGTTTTGAATCCATCGCTCCTGCTGTCGGGCGTACCGGCGAGTATTCGACTTGATTTGCGCGACAGCGTTCTCACAATCACTGCTCGTGATCAGTGACGGATTATCGCTACTAAAGAACTGGGAAAACTCTTTGCATCCAATCGCCTCGGAGAGGCTATTACGCGGGAGCTTCCCACCGTTTTTCAGCCAAAATGCTTTGACCTCGCCCAACATCCCGCGCTGAAACATCAAGTCAACGCGCCTGTTCAGAAAGCTGTCCAAAACCTCACGCTCCATTCGGACCCACACAATAAAGAGCGCGTTGCTATCAAATCGCAGGTTTGATGCCTGGGAATCGAAGATGGCTGATGGTGTTTGTCTCGTGGCATCATAGATCTCAAGTAGCCGCTTGATTCGACGGCGATCATTGGGGTGATATCGCAGCGCTACCTCCGCATCAACCGCGTTCAGGCGTTCCCACAAGCCGTCCTCTGCGTCTGAATCAGGATAAGGACACAGAGCGTGTTGTTCACGATCGTGTACTAGTGAGTCAGCAAAGAGTAGAGCTTGAGCGTAGTAGCAGGTCCCACCACAGATGATTACAGCTGCATCTGCGTGGCGCTGGAAGAAACCATTTATGAAGGACGTCACTATGCGTTCGTACGAGTGAACGTTGAAAGAGGCATTGCCTGACAACTGTATCTGCGCTTCGTGGCAGAACTCGCGTTGTTCCACGGAGCCACCGTTGTCGTCACAGATAACAGACCCGTCGCTGCCGAGGAACCCTAAGCAAACGTGGGTCACTCCGCCAAGATCCGTCGCTGACGGTTTGTTAGTCAAAATTGGAAGATCAGTGTAGCATTGATAAACATCACAGTTGATAATGACAACATCTTTGTAGTTGTGAAGTCGCCTCAATTCTTGAGCAAGGTAAATCGCCACCCTCGACTTTCCACTCCCAGTAGACCCAATAACGAAAAAAACAGGCTTGTCGACTGTCCGCATCGCAAAATCAGGGCCGACAAGGAGAAAACATAGAAAATGGGTGGAAACAGATGCTAGTAGGAAAAAAAGACGAAAGACATCGATTGAGAGTTACGGTGATGACAAGAAAAGAAGTGCATTCAAATATCAGGGTCTAAGTGCTCTGCCCTCCTCTCGTCACGCATGTTCCCGCTGATGAATCCCCCTTTCGAAACGCAAGCGAGAGAGGTGCTTTTCCTCCCACTCAGCGCACATTCAGTAGCTGTCGCACAATATGTCAATGCCCTACTAACTTTTCCCTCATAAGTTTTCTTAGTATGATGCCTCACTGCGAACTCTGCTGTTAAGATCAATCAATGCAAAAAAAAAAAGCAATTCAATGCTCGCGTTGTTGCTCATCCAGTTGGCTAGTGACACCGCATGTCGACTTTGCTGTGGCGTCGCCCTGTTTTCCATCACCAGACTCGTTCGAGGGGCTCCCTGCTTCGCGCTGGGGATGCCCTTCGGCTACTTCATGCACCTGCTCTTCTGCATCTGCTTCCGTCTCGATTCCATTTTCCTTGAACGGATCACCACAAGGGTAATTCCAGCGGGCGCAGAACGGGATTCTTACAATGTCCGTCAGATTGTACAACAAGATGCCGACGGCAATAATGACATACGAAACAAAAAAAAGTTTAGTGGGATATACCTTGAAAATGGTGACATTCCAGATAATGCCGTAGATGTTAGCAGTCAGCAAGGATATATTGGCGAAAGCCGCGCTCGAAATGATGAACATGATCGGCATGGCGGTGTAAACCAGCAACATTGTGACACCGAACACCATCTGAAACAGCCAGTCTTGTCCTGTCCAGGAGCTGCGATGGGGCTTGAACGTTTTCCACTCCACTGCAAAGAATTGCATCGTTGAGAAAAGCAAGGCAAACGACGACATCATTGCCAGGTTCTCGACAACTGGAATGAAAACAGGGACTTTAGGGTGATCCTCTGACGCGTATATCTCCCCTTCCTCTAGGTATATGCTAGAGGGCTCCTGAATGTCGGTCGAGGGTAATGCCGGTGTGGCTTCATCCTTTGCTTCACCATTCCTGTTTCCACTGCAGCAATTGAAGATGAAGGCTGGTTTTGATGGCTTCACGAACCATTCCGTCAACACATTGCTTGTCGCATACAACGAGCTTGAAATCAAGCACAAGATGTCCCCGAGAACTTCCTGACTCCCGCGCTCGCTGCGAGAAAGTCCATCAGCGTCAAGCGCGATTAGAAGCACCAGTCCACCGATCGCGATCACCCCACCTACAACATGAGTAAGGGCAAATTTCATTCGTAACACAAAAAAACTCAGAACCATAACGCATGGAACGGTAAAACAGCTGAGCAGCTGAACGGAAATCATGTTCGTGTACTGATAGGCAAGTACCACGACGTAGTTGGCCTCGAGGTCAATTACAGCCAAGATGGCATACTTCCACCAACGATTGAAAAACCGAAAGTTTGAAAACCTTTGAGCGCGGTACTTATATAGTATAAAGAGAAAAGCTGGAAGATAGAACGCAAAAATGAATGCGTACGCTGTGACAGACTGAAGCACAGGATAACTTGCGTTGCTGTTAACGAGCTTCGTGGTAGAGACGCCGGTGAGGGAGTTGAGGAATGCAAGAGCCTGACCTAGCACTACTCGCTTGAGCATCTCTCTTACCGCCCCGAACCCGCAGCTCGCGAGGGATGCCATTTTCTGTTTCAGAATGTGCAGTGAGGGTTAACTGAACTCGAATTCTCAGCTACTGTTGCCGCCTCAGTTGAAAGGATAGGAGTCGAAAAGAAAAATGTGATGATTGAGAAAGAGGTCACAAGCTACATCAGAGGTCAGAGTTAATCCTATCAGCACACAATGCGTAACAAACTGTCGCTGTAGGCCTCCATACTGCCGGATGCGGAAGCTGTCGACATTGCTTGCTTGTTGCCCGTTTTTCCATACTGGTGTGGGCACATTCCTCAGCTCTAAACCATAGAAAGTACGTCGTAAACGATAATTGAAACCGTACATCACAGATTCACATAAGCACCGTGCCTCAAAGCTGTTACTCGGCCCGATCACACCCCGCTCCCGCAAAGGTTCCATAGTATGTCAGATGACAGGGCGAAACACACCAAGCGACGCCCTAAGTGATTGAGGCCGCCATACTCCACCAAAACTTCTCTCTACTACCTCCCCGCTTAGCACGTTCCTGAAACCACCCTCTTACAGCTCGAGTAACTCTTCCACACCCCTTCCTTCCACATCACAAATCGCCTCCCAGCATCCGTCTGATCGCCGGTTGTCACTCGCCCAGCAACTACACCATTCACTTTTGCCAGCTGCTTTTGCATCACGCTTCGCACCCCGTTCAGAACATCTCGTGCCCTGGAAAAGAATAACAGTAAAAAAAAAATCAAACTTACGGAGGCCTTCCTAAATACCGTCGTTCTGGATGCTTCGTAGAACAAAAAAGCCCCCGATATTCAGCACAGACCTGAGGATAACCCATGATCAGCTACACACAACACAGCCACTGCCCGAAGTGCAACAAAAAACTGCGCCAAAAAAACTTTCATTTCGATACATATACATGTACATGCGCACAAAAATCCTCAACAACTCCTCACCAGATCGCTGGCATCCGCACAGCAACACCAGGCCTAACTCCACCACGACAACGCGCCTCCGGACACCCACCCTACGACTCTTCACAACCACATTCACACGGTGGAGCCCATTTCGAAAACATCTCCGAACCCATTCAATTTCATACAACGTGAGCTCGACAACACTCGACCCGGCACATCACAGGCCCCCATCGCGCGGTGCAAAGCAGTCGTACACACACGCTCTACAGCAATGCGCCGACTCCGTCACCCGCACACGGCCCATGCCTCAAAGCACTACTGGCCTGCGAAGCGGAGGCCGCCTCACAGCGGCTCACATGGCGCCGGTCCCCACCTGGTGCGCCCCTCGGGGTAGCCCAGGCGCCCCCCACCAGCAGGCAGTGTGAGGGCCGGGGAGGGGGGATACGCTCGAGTCGCGGCGACACCATGCCCACCAGACGGATGGCGCAAGTGCGCTCACTGCTGCAGGCCGCTCCGGCGCAACGCCATCCACGACCTGGCCGCCGACATCAGCAGCGACACATCGCCCTCTCCACCCCTACGTCACAGGTGCTTGGCCCTGTCGCCACCAGAGGTTGTTCGGCATTGGCAGGGGACAGGGGGTGATTGCCTTCCCCCCACAGAGTCGGCACTGGACCCTGGACACCACGCTTCGGTGCTCCCCCCCTTGCCATCCTCCTGATTATCTGGAAAGGAGAAAATCTGAAAACAAAAAAAAGACCATAGGCTGCTTCTTTTTTCGTCTACCAGATGTGGTTGCAATACTGTGTCTCCCACACATTTTCAATGCCGCAGCTGCGAGCTCTGAGATTCTGGATACAAAAAAAATCCCACAACTTTCTAGCCCCCAACCCTTCAAACAGCTTGCGGAAAACAGAACTTTTGCTCCTGAGCAGCATCCATTTACCAATCAACTCATTCTAAAAACCAGAAAACGTATCCGGAACTAAACCAATCAGCACTAATCTATACATTTACAGCTTCACCCCGCTAAAATCCTAAGCAACAAAACACGCCCCGTAGTCATACACAACCGCCGTCCTTCTGCCTCTCCTGTGCCGCGGCTAAAGCCCGGTCGTCTAGGACACGACGTCTGTCCTCGGCGCGGGCCACGCGTCCACCCGGCTCTTCCTGTCCTGCCCCGCCCCTTGCCGGGACACCCGCTGCGCGATCGGCGCCGCACGAACCTGGCCGCGCCGCATGCCCTGATCCAAGCGGGTCGCATCCAGGGTACTGTTCGAGAGCGAAAGCAACCACGTCCGCCGTGCGGTCGGCAGGGGGCGGCCCAGGCGCATGTGCCGGGCACGCCCGGGGGGAGGAGGGGGGGAAGGAGCCAGCCAGCCCCAGGCCAGAGACCCCCGAGGACCCGCACCCCCCGCCCGCCCGCCACCCCAAGCCGCGGCATCCCACAACGTGGCGCGGAGGACCCCCCGCACCCGAGGCCGGAGCACCCGGCGGCGCGGCCCGGGGTGTCCTCGTCATGCCCCCGGCGTCTGCGCTGCATCGGCCCACCCGGCCGGACGTAGAGGACGCCGCCCGCTTCGCACACACGCCCTTTGGGGTTGACGGGCGCAAAGACGTTCGCGCCTTTTCCGCCCAGCCCTCCTCCGCCCCCCACCCCCGCACACTTGGCTGGGGCGCAATGCCCCACGCCAGCCGCGCACGACAGCGCCCGCACCCCGGCGTTTTCAGGGCATGTTTCCGGGCGACGTCGTTGTCGGGGGGTGGCCCTCAGCACCTTCCATGTCCGTCGACACCACCGGAGGCTAGGGCGTGTCTGGATGGCCTGTCTCTGCACGCGCCGCCACAGCCGGGACCCCGCTACGCGTCTGCGGCGGCAAGGGCCTTTTGCCCTCTCCCCTAGATCCGCCTGCCTTTCCCAGGCGTGGGTGTGCTGAGGTGGGAGGGCCGCGCGCAAGCATCTGCCCGAGCACGAAAAAGTCACGGCGCGTCGCCCTGAAAGGAGCACGGGGGGCCAGCAGCGGCAGATGCCCGACGGGGGGAGCCCGTTCAGCGCGACCGCTGCCGACGAAAGATGCTGTGTGCGTGCGAAGCTCCAAAAGGGCCGGCGCTTGCACGCCCGCACGACGGCTGCCGAACCGCTGTGGCAACGCCGCGGCCCGGTGTATACACCTCCCGCGCCCGGGGGCCCCATTCGTGCGAGCACACCGCCCCCAGCTTCGCAAGCCGAACAGTAGCTACTTCGACGGCTTTTGAAACGTGTCGGCCAACGCCGCGCATTGGCTGGAAGCCCACTCCCAGAAGGCAGGGGTGCCGATCCCCTTGCAAGTGCGGGCGTGCGGCGGGGGTTGCGGCTGGTGTTGGTGTCGGGCGCCAAAGGGTGTGCGCCCCGTTTGGGGGGTGGGGGGCGCGCCGTCCAGCACCGCGCCTTCCAGAGGGTGGCCCGCGGTGTGGCCCGCATGACCCCTTGTCTGATGAGGGTGCGGGGTGTGTGGCGTCACCGGCAAACGAAGGCGCGGCGCGGGCCGGGTGTCGTGTTGGGCCCCGGGTTCCGCGGGCCCACGGCGGTGGTGAAGGGGGTCGTCGGGCTGGTCGGCCTGGGGCCCCGCATCGCAGCCTGGCCGTCTCGGATTTCCTCTGGCGGAGGCGAGCACAGGCACGACGGCCGTCTGGGAAATTCAGGATCCAGCGGGGACGGCGCACGCCTACATTGAGCTTCCCCAGCGCCGTGACGGCAACGCCCTGACCTGCCGAGCCGAACGCGCGGGTGTGGCCCGCAGGCGCCGCACCCGCCTCAGAGTGTGGCTGCTGCTGGGCCGCCCCGCGGGGGAGCGAGTCTAAGGGGTCCACAGTGGAGCGGCGAGGGCGGAAACCAGACGGCTGTGCTCGGAGCCTGTCTCGTACATGCTCGCGCAGTCGTCGCGAGACCATTCTTCCGGGGCGGCTTGCGCAGATCGCTGGCCAGCACCACGGGGCGGCGGGGCGCGGGTCCACCATCGGGCGTGCGAAACTTCAGGGGGACGAAAGGCGCCCCCCCCTTCCACGCAGCAGGGGCGCGGGGAGAGGCTTCCTGATGTTGGCTCGACTTCTGCTGAAACACCGTGCGCAATACGCTGCTCTGCCCGTGCGCGCTCAGATGGCGGACGCCCTCTCTCGCCGCCGGTGTGTAGTGCGCGGGGGCCATGGATGCGCGCCCATATTCAAGGATCGCTGGGGGTGAGGGCATTGCAAGACGGCGTCCATCCTTCAAGGCCTGCTTTTTGCTGAGCATGTCCGAGGGAGGGCGATACTTCGGCGACGCGCAGGGTGCTTTCCCAAGAGCTGCCTTCAATCGCGTCAGCTTTGGCGTCTGGAAGTTTGATTGTTTGCGGGACGAGATAGTGTTTTCTTGGTACTTTGCTTTTCTTAATGTAACACAGGTGTTTATGTCTAGTTGTATGGTGATTGAGCTGTTTGTTGCGATCACGTGCCTGTGCTGTTGTGTTGGCAGTAGTTTTCGAACGTTTTGTTTCTCGCTACGATGTGTGCGATGTTGATTGTTGAATGTGCTGCTGGGAAGAGGTTCTCGAGGGTCTGCGGTGGTGTGTTTGTTAGCGTGTGAAGGATAGAACGGTGCTTGGGGGGGGGGGCTACGAGTAACGTATGCGACCGCTGGTTCGGGTGTGTGGGGACTTTTTCTAGGAAATCAGATGGGGCGTTTCTTTTGAGGGTAAAGATGGGATAGGTTCAACCTCGGGAGGGGGGGGTGAGCTTTGGTGGGTAGAGCTTTTTTGCTGGATGTGCAGCGACGGTGTTGTTGTGGTTTTACTTGGGCCACAAGAACCGCTACTGATTTTGCTATTGGTAGGCTATGTGGCGGGAAGATTTTTAGCGCTGCGAGCGTAAAAACATCAGCAACACTCTGAGGTGGATGGTTGAACTCAATTCGCGGTTTGTGCTGCACGATGTTCAGGAACGAAAGCACGCGTGCGGTAGAGGAATGCGTTTAACTGCATCAGGGAAGGGAAGGGAAGACTGCGTAGATTACCGGAACGTTTTTGAGAGGGAGAACGCGTGCAGCTTAATGTTGTGGTTGATGTGGTGCAGCCGACTACTTCCTTGTGACTTCTCACCATGTGTTGATGACTCGGCACAGTCCATGGTGCCGAGGGCGTGTGTCTGAGCGGTTGAGCGCGACATATTTATTGACAAAGCAGAGCAATCAGTTTCATGTGATCTCCAAATCTTGCAGTTTGCATCCGCTTTGGCTTCATTCATGCCCGCAGCTTTCGTTAAGGGCTGCAATAGAGTTACGGGGATTTTCATTGCTTGGAGACTTTGCTAATGGAAGTATGCAGCGGTTATGGGTTGTCAAAGCAACGTGAACGTTAGTGAGGCGTAGAAGGCTATTAAAGCAGCATGTCCTTGCACTGCGCCGCACCACATCAACCTGGGTATCTCTGATGTTTCGAATGTCGATTCTACAGCGTTAGCTGTCAAACAAGCGCCCTGCTGGTATCGATGCCTTTTGCGAACAGCGCTCGATTTGCGTACCCTTACTATTTCACCCTCCAGTTTCATACGAGAGCTGGGGTTTTCATGTTTATCAACCACAGCGGCACGCATGCAGTGTGCAATGCGTTTGCTCCACTCGTAAAAAATGGAGGACGGATTGTGAATGCTTCTTGTAGGGCTGCTGGGAGTCATAGCGGATGGTAATCTGAAGTGACGGTGCGCATCCAGTGCTTCTTGCATTGGGCTCCGTTGCCTGGTATCAAAAGTTCACCTACATGCGAAATCTGGCGATCTTCAGGCACTTGAATGGCCGCACTCTGCGTATGAGGCTATCAAGCTGACCCTCAGAAGGGAAATGGCGGTCCTTGGTAGGCCGCATTCGGTGATTTGTGTTTGGGCTTACTGTCCGATGTGATGTCGTATAGACATGTTCGAAAAACACGGGCGACAAGAGTGCACAAGAGGGTGCCGATCATCCTCTGTTTCTTGCGTGGTCCCCTGCATGCCTCGATACTTTGCACAAGGTGCCTTCACTTCCGATCGGAGTGCGGCTGAGCATTTTTTCTATTACCACTCGCCTATTCGAACAGAAAATAAAGCGTTGCATCGCCTCTGACGAAAAGAAAGCATTTACGAAGGCGGAACAAGCTGTACACTTTGACAAGGGTTACGGAATATGCTTGGCTTTCGTGGAGTCGTTTGTAGCATTTTTGTTGCTTATAATTCCAGTCTTCCTCCTTTTTTCCCGCAGATACCAAGGGCAGATGAGGTTGTCCCTTGTAGAGCACACATGCTCTCGATGTGGAAAGAAGCTGCGGGAAGCTGCAATTAAAAAATCCGTGCACTGCATAAAGTGTAACAGATGGTATCACAGAGCGTGTTTTATGGCCGATACGGGCGTTGTCATCGAGAAAAAAGCGCCAACGACCGATAGATGTGTTTGCTGTCTTGCAGGGACGATAGACATGAAATCAAAGAAGTATAGTCATCACATGAACAAGTATGCGAGAAGCTTTATTAAAGACGGGTTTTGTGTAGTTCCACTTGCTGAGACAAAGACAGAGTTGGAGCAGATCACCCAGGACCTCTCCGCATGGAATGCTGATCTTCTCCGCTACTTCAAGGCGTTGCTCAAGACATACGAGTGCCAGGCAGAGATGAGGGGTGCTGTTCCGTCACTTGAGAGTGGGTACTCGAACTTTCGTCAGCGATGTCCGGGGAGGTTTGAAATTATTGCAGACTTCATCACCTCTAAAGTAGTTCCCCTGGTCGCCAACGCACAAACGGTTCAGCAAACACTCGATGCACTCCTTTGCAACGCACATCTACAGACTGGGAAGAAGGTGATGTCATCCGGCTGTTTTCTATCGCTGATGGGCAGTGAAACGCAAAACGTGCACACTGATGGGCCCGCGCTTAGCAACGTTGTGAACCTCTTCCCCTATGCCATTAACGTATTCGTACCCTTGATCAGTGTCGACAGCCGCAACGGCACTGAGTTTTTTCCTGGGTCTCACGTTGTTGGAGATCGAAGACAACGTAAGTCAGTCTCTCCACCTGTCGCTCTCGGCAGCGTATTGCTATTCGACTATCGAGTTGTTCATCGTGGGCTACGCAATGCAAAATCGGAACCTCGCCCTTGCTACTATGTTACGTTTTCAAGAAGCTGGTACCAAGATACGTACAACTTCAGTGAGAGGCGCTACAAGAAACGGCTGGACGTGGATCCCACTCTATTGGAGAGCAGAGAGGAGCGCATGGCGAAAAAGAGCCGTTCTGACGACGGGGGAAGCAGCGCTTCGCAATTTCGTTGAGCACGACGCATCACTATTACAAGAAAGAAGCGCATACGCATAGATACCTCTGAGTTGTTTTGCAGATTAGCAAGCGACTTATCTTTTTGATCTTTCGTTGCATTGCGCAAAAAAAAAGGCTGGTTTTATGCGCGCTCCAAGGCTCAAATCAGCTTCTGTTCCAAGCTATTGACAGCAATGGGTCTAAGCAGGGTTCAGAAGTGCCTTTTCGGTGCACCAGTGTGGTGCCAAGTACTGGGAGGGGCTGACCGCTTGACTGAAGAGTTGTACCATGTGCTTGAATTCTGCTAGTCACTATGATGGTGCATTTAAAGATCAGAGGTTCCCTCTATTGGCTTCCCTTTGCCTTTTTTCTCTTATCTTCCTCTTTCAAACGCGTTCGACCAACACTCAAGATTCCACTATACTTTTTTACTGGACTTTACCAAATGGGCCTTCTCACACTCCTTCGCAAGCTCAAAAAGAGCGAAACAGAGCCGCGCATGTTGATTCTGGGTCTCGATAATGCTGGCAAGACCTCAATTCTCCGCAAGCTTTCCGACGAAGACCCTACCACTACCCAGGCGACTCAGGGATTCAATATAAAATCCATAAACTGTGAGGGCTTTAAGCTGAACATGTGGGATATTGGTGGTCAAAAGGCGATCCGCACGTACTGGCCAAACTACTACGATGAAGTAGACTGCCTGATTTACGTCGTCGATGCTGCCGATCGGCGTCGCCTCGAGGAGACGGCGACAGAGCTCGACACGCTTCTGCAGGAAGAGAAGCTCCGGGAGGCTCCTGTGCTTATTTTCTCCAACAAGTGTGACCTCGCTACGGCACTGTCCCCGGAAAGTGTAAGCACAGCACTCAATCTGCACAGCTTGCGCGATCGCACGTGGTCTATCCAGAAGTGCAGCGCGAAAACAGGCGAGGGCCTGCATGAAGGACTCGAGTGGGCGGTGAAGAGTCTTAAGCCCAAGTGAACAGTTAATGGCACACCTTTTTCTACTTTCGGTTTTCTGTTTGGCAGACGCGAATCAGCGCTTCTGCGACAAATTTTGGGGAGAAAAAAAGAGTATTAGGAGTTGTCCAAAACGAAGAATACGATAGAAATAGTGTTTTTTCGTTCTCATATACCTGCGCTATTTTTGCTCATGTACAAGGGCCATTACAACAGCCGCCAGCCACCCAAACAACAAACAAAAGCAGCTGATATTGTGTTTGAAGAGTGGGTTACGTGCACGCGTGAAATGCATCTCCTCGAAGGGAAATTCGGGTACTGCTATCTACTGCAAGGCAAAGTGAGCGCAGCTCGCTGCGATTACTCATAGGATTGCTTGCGCGTCGCGAACCGGAATACCGTATTTGCCTTCTCTTTCCCCTTTCTGCTCGGTAGCTACAGTTTCAAAAACCTCGCAACTCAGGTCCTTTACCCCGCGTTTACTACCTCTTCCACGTTACATGCTTTGTATGTATTGCAAAGATTCAATTGTTGACTCGCGTGCAACGGGCAAGTAGGAAACACATATACGTACTCATTTAAGGCCATCCACCTACTTTGACAATAGAAGTCGAAATGTTCTGCGCCGTAAAGCACCTGCGAGCGCCACTCGCGACTTTGAAACCGGTGCTTGCCGACTCGGTCGCAACCCAGAATGTGATCCGTCGGATGGTTGGTGTAACAACACCTCGTAAGGTGAACGCGAGCGCGCTCAACAGCATTGCGGAGAAGACGAAGGGCGAGGGCCTAGCAGGGACAACTGCAGTAGTGGCGCGCGCGCACCTCTACCTGCTGTCACGGAATCCCACGGACGCCATTGCAGAAATCGACGCTGTCCTGCCGAAGGTGCAAGATGAGGCGCTGAAGCGCTTTGCGATTGGCATCCGCCTACGCTCGCACAACGAACTGCTGGACATGAAGGAGGCGGCACTAGGGGTTTCAGGCGGCGCTACAGAGGCGGAGGTGTCGGACCTACGCTCCAAGTTGCAGAGGGATTACAAGGAGCTGGTTGCAAGCTCTCCCGGGTGCTGGCTAGTGGAGCTGGCTGCCGCGGAGTACAGCCTTTACACCGGCGCGAGAGAGGAGGCTTACAACCACTTTACCTCAATCGAAAAGAAAATCCAGGAGTACATCAAAGCCCCTATTCACGTGTCGGAGCTGGTAGCTACCACTGACAACACGAACGAGTTCTCCCTGGTTGGTTTTCAGGTGCGACGTGCTCGCCCTGGGGTGAAGCTGGAGGGTGTCAGCGCTGCGGTGGCTGAGGGGATGGTGAACGTGATGGCAGATCCTGCTGCCGCGAAGGCTCTTCAACAGGCAAAAAAGGCCTTTGGCGGGCAGGTGACGGATGAGGAGGCGCTAGAGCTGGCGGTCACACTGCAGGAAGCAAACGTGGGCCACCACTTCCACGATTTTTTTCCCACAACCCCAGACTACTACGATAAATGGACGTCCGAGGCTGCACAATCTGCGCAGCAGCTGATCCAGGAAGCATTGACACCTCACAATGCGGGTCTCAAGGCGGAGGCCATAGACCGGATTCGTGCTTCCGTGCCCAACAAGGCTTTTTACGACTCGGAGGAGAAGCTGCATGCGCTGCTGAAGTCGGCACCGAAGGATAAGAGTATCATTACTTCCATCCGCGAGACGTTTGGGCCCGGCCCAAGTACGCCGATCAGCTCGTCGGATCAGGCGGTTGCCGACGCCGTGGAATCCGTGCACCTGGCGGTTGTCTCGTCGGACACGGCTGGAGCGGCGGACTATGCAAAGCGCGGGAAGGAAATTGCTAAGGCTCTAGCGAAGCAGTTGCTCTACCGCACACAGGTTCAGAAGAGTGTTGCACTGGCAGAGATGAACCGCCTGCAGGAGGCCGTGGAGGCTGTCACTCCAGTGATCAATGCGAACGAGTACATTTACATGTGGCGCGCACTCTTAGCTCGCAGCCGTGCCTACAAGGGACTCGGGCTCATCACCAACGCCGACAAGGACCTGAAGGAGCTGAACCGCCTCAAGCAGAGCCTCACGGAGCGCACTCCATATGAGAAGAAGTAGACGAAGGCATGCGTGAGTGCCGAGCACGTGCTACTGCACGCAAGATTTAGTACCGTTAGCGTGTTTCCGTTTTCCTAAAAAAGTCAAACGAACATATCTCTTGTCTTGACTTTGGTGTGTTCGATGTCCCGTTCATGTGTTCTTTTTTTTGTCTTTTTTTGCTTTCGCGTAGGAATACCACGTTTCTGAAGAGAAGGAAGAGGGGCGGGGGGACACCTAAGCGTTGTGCCCAGGGTCCAGTGCCGACTCTGTGAGAGGAAGGCAATCACCCCCTGTCCCCTGCCAATGCCGAACAACCTCTGGTGGCGACAGGGCCAAGCACCTGTGACGTAGGGGTGGAGAGGGCGATGTGTCGCTGCTGATGTCGGCGGCCAGGTCGTGGATGGCGTTGCGCCGGAGCGGCCTGCAGCAGTGAGCGCACTTGCGCCATCCGTCTGGTGGGCATGGTGTCGCCGCGACTCGAGCGTATCCCCCCTCCCCGGCCCTCACACTGCCTGCTGGTGGGGGGCGCCTGGGCTACCCCGAGGGGCACACCAGGTGGGGACCGGCGCCATGTGAGCCGCTGTGAGGCGGCCTCCGCTTCGCAGGCCAGTAGTGCTTTGAGGCATGGGCCGTGTGCGGGTGACGGAGTCGGCGCATTGCTGTAGAGCGTGTGTGTACGACTGCTTTGCACCGCGCGATGGGGGCCTGTGGCGTGCCGGGTCGAGTGTTGTCGAGCTCACGTTGTGCGGCAGAGAACGGATGCACTGAAAGAAAGGCATACCGCGTGTCAGGAAAGCGGTGCTGACTTACGTTTTCTTATCAGTAGCATATCTTTTTCTCGAAGAGCGAGGAAATTGCATTGTCACCTTCACAGAGTTTCTTTGGCTTGGCTGACAGCATGAAGGCACTTTTCCTTTTCTTCACGTGCTTTGCCAGCCCTCAGTGAAGAGCTGGTGTCGGGCCCTCTGCCTCCACGAAGAAAAAGATTCTTTCCGCTGTTTGGCACAACTAGCAGCTGGCTGTGAACGTTTTGATGAGTTTCACAGAAGAAAGTATCGACATGCTGCGCACGAAAATAGTATGGGAGGTACATGTGCTTCACCCGCCAAGCGCTGACTGTAGAGGAGGCATTGCAGCAAAGCCCGTGGAAGTGCAAAGGGAGCAAAGGTATGGTCCCTTGCGGGCAGCGCCGTCGAGTATCAAACGCCCTCTATGATGACTTCCTCGTGAGGTTGCTGGGGCTTACTGAGTCGTCTTTCTCAATGCATCAGTGCGGTGCCTCATGGACGCCGCTGGAGTTGTCGAAAGCGAGGATGAGACCGAACCCATTTCTTCGTCACCCAGCAGTGAGTTTCTTGCGGCTCGGTTCGCTCAAACCTCCTGCTGCCCTCCTTTCTCTTCGTTGTTGTGCACTGTCATTCACCACTAAGCAGCCGACCTGAGAGCGTGCCACGCTCACTCTCCTCCCTCTTCCAGGATCTCTTGCGCGTCGTTTGTCAGGCACCAGCTTGCACTCGTTCCCGAGCCGGCTGTTGCCACGTTCATGATCCTAATCCTCATCGATGTGCTGATAGTCGCGCCGCCCATCATCTAAAGTGCGCACCATTACTCCTGCACAAAGTCTACCATCGTCAAGGATGTCCCAGTCGATTTCGAGATGGGCGGTGAGGCTGATTGTTTATCTGCCTTGTCATAGGACATATTCGCATGCCTCTCTGTTGCTATGGCGGTGATCGCATCCGTTGTGGCGTTCTGTGTTCCAGCGCTGTTCGATTTCATGACCATTGCAACATCCATTGCTCTCCTGTAAGCTTTGCAGTGGCACAGCGTCCGAATATCAAACGGTGTTGAGGTGCGCCTCCCGTGAAATATGTTTTACGGTGGCGTTCTCACCTTCACCGCCACTGCCGTTGCACTGATCATCCGTGGAATATTTTTTTCTCTTCTGATCGGCCCCCGATGACGAGGATGGGCACCTCAGTGCGTTGTGTCCAGGGTCCAGTGCCGACTCTGTGAGAGGAAGGCAATCACCCCCTGTCCCCTGCCAATGCCGAACAACCTCTGGTGGCGACAGGGCCAAGCACCTGTGACGTAGGGGTGGAGAGGGCGATGTGTCGCTGCTGATGTCGGCGGCCAGGTCGTGGATGGCGTTGCGCCGGAGCGGCCTGCAGCAGTGAGCGCACTTGCGCCATCCGTCTGGTGGGCATGGTGTCGCCGCGACTCGAGCGTATCCCCCCTCCCCGGCCCTCACACTGCCTGCTGGTGGGGGGCGCCTGGGCTACCCCGAGGGGCGCACCAGGTGGGGACCGGCGCCATGTGAGCCGCTGTGAGGCGGCCTCCGCTTCGCAGGCCGGTAGTGCTTTGAGGCATGGGCCGTGTGCGGGTGACGGAGTCGGCGCATTGCTGTAGAGCGTGTGTGTACGACTGCTTTGCACCGCGCGATGGGGGCCTGTGATGTGCCGGGTCGAGTGTTGTCGAGCTCACGTTGTGCGGCAGAGGGTTAACGATGAGCAAAAGCAGCCTCTGAATAGGTGTTGACTGCCATGACAACAACAGAGTGGGGAATGTCCCCCCTTTTGGTCGTCGTCTCGGTTGCGTAATTTCGTCCGCACCTACGCATCCACACACATACAAACAGGGCGCTTTCGAATCGCATGAATACCACTTAGCCGAATGAAATCACTGCCTGGTGTTTCTCTGCTATCTAGTCCCATGTGGGAGACTATCGTTTTTCCCTAGCCTTTCCGCTTGTTTACCGATGCGCTAAGCGCGCATGCGGTGGGGTACTATCCTTGCTTGAAAGAAAAAAAAAACAGAACGAGATCGGGTGTACGGAATACACACACGCCACTCTCGTCTTTAGCCCGCAACCATGTACTGTGACGAACCGAACTAGAATGCGTGGCCCTTGCGGATTGCGCCGTTCTTGCCATCTAGGGAAATAGAGATTGAGCACACTGTCCTTTTCGCCCTTCTCTGGTTTGATCTTTCTCTCTTCACCACTGGACGACTGTGTGCAGTGATTAGAAAAAAGCAGCAGGAGCGAAAGGAGCACGGGAGAAGGTGGTGGCTGAATCGTGTTCGCGCTCTCCTTGTTTCCCCGTCACACACTCGACCTCACAGCCGACCCTTGAGATGTAATCATATTCACCAAGCATAGTCGCATATTCCCTAGTCTAAACAGTAGCTATAATCGGACGTGTAGTTGTGCCGACGCGTGTGATTTGTGCTTCTTCGTCGATTTCGCCCCCACGCTGTGCACGCCATTTGCGTTATTGAGAAAGCAAGTCATTGAGGTGTGGGACGTTAGCATGTTCACCCAGCTTCTGCAGTTTGCTGGGTTAGGTCAAAGATGGCCCACTTTTACACGTGAGGAGGTGGCAAGGCACAACACGAGCGAGTCTTTGTGGATCATCGTAGGTAACTCTGTGCTTGACATCACGCCTCTCATCGGGAAGCATCCCGGTGGCAATGGTGCGTTGTTGAAGCGAGGTGGTGGCGTGAGGGACTGCGCAGAGGACTTGATGTTTCACGGAAGGGCTACACGCCGCGACGCGCAGAAGTACAAGATTGGAGAGTTGTCACCGAACGATATTCAGAAAGCTGCCTCAAGTCCTTCCACCGCTCCCCCGCAGGCTGTGCCGCCACTGCAGACTTCGCATGAGACTGTCACAAAGCTAGTTGTTCCTACCAGCCCTCACGAAAGGCACACATACGGCGGCGACTCAGAGCAATGGGACGACGGCGTCAAGGATAATCTGTTGTCATCGAGCGATACAGATATTGTTGTTGCATCGAATGTGAATAAGGCTCAACCGGCTCCAGTAACTTGACGTTTTTTTTATTTTCTCCTCTTCACTCTGCTTATCTTAGCAAAAAGGCGCATAAATCGATGTTTTAGCGAGACTTGCTTCTACTAGAGATGCTCTCTTTGTGTTCTTGTGTTTGGTGGCCTAGATCAAGGGAGAGCGGGCGCAGGAAGCCTACTGATTTTTTTGTTGTCTTCTTCCCGTTTCTCTCTCTTATAAAGGTCAACGGCCATTGCTGACATTACAACTTATGTGTGTTAAAGTAATGTGGCTGATTTCGTGTTTGTTTTTGTACATTCATCAGCGCAACTTCTTTTGCGGTACCTCTTCTTCTTCGGTGTCGGAAACAAAAAGCGATGCGAACAAATGAAGAGGCGCGTAAGTGTGCCATACGAGGCAGACGATGTGCTAACCGGCGCGTTCCAAAGCAACAGCGAGAGTTTAGTGGTCATCACACCCAAGGAAACGCCTCTCCGGTAGATCGCTGTTGTGAATCCCGTCCTAACGGCAACGCACAAGAGGCAACGGCAGCAAAAGACAAGAGAGGAAGAAAAACAACCAAAGAATGAAGAAGATAGTCGGGTATACACACACACACACACACACACACACACGTGCACACGCACAGCCTTTCTTTCGACGAAGGAAAAAACGTTTTCTTTTTCATATTGTTTACATCTGCTATTACGGCAGGAAGAAGGGATGTAATCAACATTTCCCTTTCTACGCCTCGCTTCCTTCCCTCGAAAAGCAGCGCGTGTGCGTGTGTGTGTGTGTGTGTGTCTGTGCACATTGGTATAATGCTCTTCTATCGATGTCCTTCTTTCTCCTCTTAATGCCTGCTCACTTTTCTGCGGGTTGATTGTATTCTGTTTTTTTTTCCTTTCCCCCTTTTTTAACCTTCTCTGGTCTCTCTGTTTCGGCGAAAGATTGTTGTGACTAAAGTCATTGGTTCTGCTTTGCTTCCTGTTTTAGTTTTCGCATTCAAAGGTTCAGGAAGTAACGTTCTTTTCAAATAGGCCATGCACATGGAATACTCTGCGGTAAAGCTAGGAGTACCACAGGAGGTCGTTCCCCGGCTTTTTTCTCTCGTGACTCCCACGGCGAAGTGGTGAATTCGGATTTCCTCTTGAACTGGCTAGATGACGTAGGTTGTGACCTGCTCGATTCCACGCAGCTCATCTCCCTTTCCGGTGATGCGGGAGAAAAATGTAGAAACGGAACACGTATGTTTCGAGGGACTTCTTTGTATCAGCTAACTGCCCATTTGAGACAGTAGGCGCAGCGCAGCCTTCGCAGCAGCGTTCTTGCTGTCTCTCCGTTTTTCCCACTTTTTGCTCCTGTTTACGTCTCCATTTTTTTTTCGTCGTACAGCGCTGACTCGATTGCCCTCTTCCACCCTGTTTTCTCTTTTCGCCACAGTACTGCTTTAAGCATCGATCTTTTCTCTCCCCCTTTTCGTTTTAAATAGGTGTTTTTTCTCAATTCTTAGTTGTTTCGTTCATACAGGCTTTTCTAAGCGTATGTTCAGCTTCAGTGATCGCCTTTCGAGCATCAGCGCCACCAACAAAGAAAGGAACCCATGCAGCCCCCTTCCACTTCCAAGCACAATGCCAAGCAAGATCAATTCCATCACGAGACTTGGCGATGAATGCCTGATAGGGGGTAGTTACTTGCGCACCCCCAAGAAGACACACAGCCGTCGCGCTCAAGTGTCAACGCAAAGGTGCTTGGGGTAAATACCCTTCCCCCTCAGAATGAGGCGTATTCGCTCTACTACCGTCCCTCTGTACTCCATTCCCTTCCCCTTCCCTCGCTTTGCATTTTATCTTGCGTCTGTGTCGCTTCTTACGTATGCGCAGCACAGAGAAGTAGCGGTGCCCCCGCATCTAAACGTGTCCGATAATTCACATCCTTCTTCTCTTTCCTTAGTTTTTGTAAAGCAGCACTCTTTCGAGCGCTGTCCCCGCAGCTCACACCGAGGGAGTGGGTGAGGCTCAGTGAAACAAGTAAACACACCCGGGTCGTGCTCATATTTCCCCTTTCCTGCTCATAGAAAGTTGCGGCAAAGCTAAAAAAGGGCGGAAAAAGACGCCCTTTTCCGGTTTCTCTTCGTTCGTCTTTTTTCCCTTTCAGATCTCTCGCTGGGGGATTTGTGCAGGAGTTGCCGTTGCGAGAAAGAGCTCATCCGCTCTTCTCGTGTAGTTTGCGGTTTCCATTGTTTACTCGTCCCCTCTTTCTCGTTTTTTTTTCGTGCTGCTTTTCCCCCTTTGTATCACACACACGCACAGCGCATACTCAAACGATTCTAGTGTGGGGGACAGGATTGCTGCTCTAACAGAGATCTGAAGCAGCTCCTCCCTCTTCTTCAGCACGATACTTTCGTAAAACGTACCTTTACACACACACACACACAGGGGGCCCTACGCAATTCTCTCACATTGAATATGCTTAACGATTTGCTATTTCTTAGTGGGTTCAAGAAGCGCTGGCCTATTCTCAGCGAGGAGGAGATCCGCATGCACAACACGCGGCGATCTTTGTGGATTGTCTCTGGGAACTCAGTGTACGATGTTACAGGGGTGCTAGGGTCGCATCCAGGCGGTGAGGCGGCTATCCTGCGGCGTGGCGGCGGGTCGAAAAACTGTGAAGCCGACTACACGTTTCACAGCCGCTACGCACGCCGGGAGTGGGACAATTGCAAAGTAGGGGAGATCACGCCTGAGGTTGCTCTGAGACTGTTCCCACCACGTACCGGGACGCACGAGGAGAATACCCGATCTGTCGCAGCATGTACTGCAGGATCGCCACCCGTGGGTATCTCGCGAGCTCACATGAACAGCGGCGAGGAGAGCCATACGCGCACGGTCGACACGTACGCTAGCACCACAGCGACGCCGGATCAGCAGTATCGCCGCACCGATTTCTCACCATGCCCACAGCGGGTACGCTGAGCATCTTTGATTGCGGTGTTTATGCACCACTGTCTGCACGAGCTCAGCCGCGGCGCGACGTTTTGCAGAGCCGAGGCGTAACGCGTCACTCTCACATTCCTTCTACTAGCGCCTTCTGTTGCTACTACTTTTATGTGACATAGAGGGATGGGAACGGTGAGCAAGCACGCTAGTGGACACATTTCGCAGTACATGTCCACCAGTACTTGTTCAGCTGTCGAGGTGCACGAATACCTTTCCTGTATGTATGTGTGTGCGCGCGCGATCGTGGACATCATTCAACTCACTTGTGAATGTCTCAAGGAAAAAAAACAAATACAATTCAACAGTGCTCTTCTTTTCATTTCTTTCTTGGTAGCTGTTCTGCGATGGGGCAGGGGGAGAGAGAGAGCGTGTAAGGCTGGCGCAGAGAACAAGCGAGGTTTGCGGGTCCGCACGTGCTTGGCAATGTGATATGAGCCTCTTTTCACTGCTCTCTGGTTGTTCGGAACGCACCGTTTGTTCTCTCCTGCATCTCTCTCTGAGTCACCCACCTTCGTACTTTGTTTCTTCGACTTCATCGCTTCTTTTTTTTTTTCTACCCACATATGTATATGCGCGTGTATCTACACACATGTGATCAACTTCTTCTGTTTATGCCTTGGTTCTCCGTTCACGACTTTCCACTCTCTGGCCCTCGCTGTGCCTACGCAGCAGTGTGGGTGTCTGTGACTGCCACATAGTGAAGGACCGCGGAGAAAAAACTGAAAGAACGGCGGCATCTCTCTCTTTTCATCAACCTCTTGTTTCCAATGGCAAGCAGAAGAAACAGAAAAAAAAGAACAAAAGCGACAGAGGCGTAACTTGACATGAGTCCTGCAACCTGACAACTAACCTCAACACACCTATGGTTCCTTTTTTTTTTTCGGGGTTCTCTTTCCCACTCTTTTTCAGCCTCTCCGATCGTTTTATCTTCAAACGCGTTTCTGTGTTCTTCGCTTTTTCGCCGCCGCCCCCCCCCTTTGTATGCGTGTGCGCGTGTACTTCTCCATCTTGCTTCTGTTCTTTTCCGACTATGCTCCAACTTTCCCATTCTTTTGTTCTTGTCGCTGTCCCGACCCCCTGAAGGCAGGGGTGGGGGTGGGGGAAGCTAAGCGTGGTGCCCAGGGTCCAGTGCCGACTCTGTGAGAGGAAGGCAATCACCCCCTGTCCCCTGCCAATGCCGAACAACCTCTGGTGGTGACAGGGCCAAGCACCTGTGACGTAGGGGTGGAGAGGGCGATGTGTCGCTGCTGATGTCGGCGGCCAGGTCGTGGATGGCGTTGCGCCGGAGCGGCCTGCAGCAGTGAGCGCACTTGCGCCATCCGTCTGGTGGGCATGGTGTCGCCGCGACTCGAGCGTATCCCCCCTCCCCGGCCCTCACACTGCCTGCTGGTGGGGGGCGCCTGGGCTACCCCGAGGGGCGCACCAGGTGGGGACCGGCGCCATGTGAGCCGCTGTGAGGCGGCCTCCGCTTCGCAGGCCAGTAGTGCTTTGAGGCATGGGCCGTGTGCGGGTGACGGAGTCGGCGCATTGCTGTAGAGCGTGTGTGTACGACTGCTTTGCACCGCGCGATGGGGGCCTGTGACGTGCCGGGTCGAGTGTTGTCGAGCTCACGTTGTGTGGCGGAGAATGGACGCGTTGAAGGAAACTGTTTGCTACAACCGTATGTTTCCTAGGTTCTCATTTGCTCTCAACGCCTAAAGTATTTTCGGTCAGCTGCCAAAGGTTCTATGGAGTTTCCTTCTTTTGAAGTTTCGAGAACATGTACCGACGTTCACGCCAAAGGCGACTCCGAGTGGAAGCAGGGGAGACATCGTAAGCAAGAGATGAATGCTCTGTTTTCGTCCATCCTTTTTGGGACACTGCATGCAATACATGGATCGAGGGGCGAGAGCTGACTTCTGGGCTTTTCTCACCAACGGAGCTCTCATCGAGTTGAACAACCCCACAACCGGTTTCGCGGCAAGCCGGAATGTCCCCCTCTTTGTGGTCTCTGCCGCGGTGCCCGCAGACGTCAATGTTTACAGCTATGAACCCCATTGTTCCTCTCCCTGTGGTCAGCGGCTGTTCCTCGCCTCTCTCTGCTAGCGTTGTGCGCATTGTCTTCTGGACGTATGTCTGAAGAGTTATTGTGAGTGAGCTTCACGGTTTTTGCGTTTCTCGAAGAGCGCCGCTCACGTTTCAAACGAGCATCTTTCACCCAACTACCCACACGCAAAGATATCTACACATATATTCATCACTCACATCTTCTGCGCAGGTGAGGATGCCTGTTCAGGCGTTTTGGGGAACCGTCTTTGAGACGCCGGACAGGCATACACTGAACATTATCCGGAACGCTTTAGTTGTGGTGCACAACGGCACCATTGAACAGGTGATCGATCCGGCAACCGATGCTGCAACCTATGCAAGCGTGCTCGAGGCGGCTTCGGCCGCCGGCCACCTCACTCGCCTCCAGAAGGGCCAGTACCTGATCCCTGGACTCATTGATCTGCACGTCCACGCGCCGCAGTGGCCGCAGCTTGGCATGGCACTTGATAAGAGGTTGGATACGTGGCTGCAGCAGTACTCGTTCCCGTTGGAGGCGCGTTACAAAGATCTGGTGTTTGCGGAGAAGTCGTACAGCTCACTCGTGTCCGCGCTGCTGGCGAATGGAACGACGACGGTGGCGTACTTTGCGTCGATTCACCTAGAGGCCAGCCTGCTCCTTGCACGTATCTGCTTGGAGAAGGGACAGCGGGCAGTGGTGGGTCGCGTTGCAATGGACCTTGCTGATCAGTGCCCCGAGTACTACCGAGACGCCTCGCCGGAGGAGTCAGTGGCGCAGTCTGAGGACTTTGTGCAGCAGGTGCGCGGGCTGAAGGGCAACACTGAAGGCCTCGTGCTCCCATCCCTGATCCCTCGTTTCATTCCGAGTTGCAGCGATGCGGCGCTACGTGGACTGGGTGAGCTTGCGAAGAACTATGGCTGCCATGTGCAGACACACTGCTCTGAGAGTGATTGGGAGCACAACCATGTGATTGAGCGGTACGGCAAGCATGACGCCCTTGCGCTCGACGACTTTGGACTTTTGACTCGACGGACTGTCCTGGCGCACTGCAACTACCTTTCCACGGAGGACATGCAGCTGGTAAAGGCGCGCGGGGCAGCTGTGGGTCATTGCCCGCTGTCTAACTTCTACTTTTCCGGTGCCGTCTTCCCATTGAAAAAGGCTTTGGACATGGGCGTGCATGTGGGCATGGGGACAGACATCTCTGGAGGTCCGAGCGCCTCGCTGTTTGACGCGTGCCGCTACGCACTCGCGGCGGGCCGCGCGCTGGAGAGCGGCACTGATCCGTGTCTGAGTGCCACAGAGCGCAGCCAGCACAGCGGCGCCCGCGTGAGCAGTGTGGAAGCGTTCTTCGTGGCCACCGCGAATGGTGGCATCTCCCTCGACCTCAAGGTGGGTCGCATCGCTCCCGGCTATATGTTCGACGCATTGGTGATCGACACCACGCTTCCGAACAGCAGCCTGATCATCTTCGAGGGCATCGACACCCTGGAGGACGTCTTCCAGAAGATCGTCTACAACGCGGCGCCACACAACATACTGCAAACGTACGTGAATGGACGTCTGGTCTCGCAGCACTAAAATAGATGCGGGTTACACCAAACGGCGTGACTCACCCCTACAGGCAATGAGCGTTGCCCTGGAAGAAGTCGGTACAGTGAGTAAACTGATAAACAAAACAAGGCAATATGGGGCCCCGCGGGGCCGATAGGCTTCCTATTCGCAGCGTCTTTTTTGCGACAATAGACCAGCGCTGTCTCGCATTCGGGTAGGGTGCGGGGGGGGGCGGACATGAAAGGACGGAGAGAAGCAAAGCGGCAATGCGTGGCCCTATTCAACTCCGTACCTGTTCTGACCCCCTCTCCTCATTAGCTTTCCTTCTGGGTCTTATCCAAACCTTCTTTGTTTCTTTTGGAACTGCATATTGAGCTTGTCGATTAGTGCGGTTAGACGGAGCAGAAAACTGGGTAGGGCTGCAGGGAAAGGTCCGACTTCTTCCTCGCGGGGGTGTGCGTATCTGACGGCCCCCCTCTCGGCGTACCTTTCATCCGCACCCCACATTTGGTGACTAGTTGAAGTAGCCAGGCTGGCAATCAGGCTCTGCTTCTTCTCCCCGTCTCTTATTTTGCTTGGTGTTCAAGGAGCTGTAACTTATTGGGAGTGAACATGAACAAAAAAACGGAAAGGCGAATGAACGCTGTACCCACTCACTGGACTAGGAGTACCAGAATGCGTTTGTGCAGAGGGGCGAAGGGTGCTTTGTTTTGATGTCTCCCTCATATCGTGCTCCATTTGTGTATGTGTATGGTGTGCCTGAACCTTGCAGCCGCGCCGGTGTTCGGTGCGTGCAACTCGCCGTTCACGCAGCAGGCTCGGTGACTGCGCCTGAAGCAGAGTTTTTTCTCGAATGTTTCTGAAAGCAGAATCATTACCGCTTCTTGCACATCACTCTGTGACCTTTGTATTGCTCCCACCTCTCTCGTCCTTCGTACGCCCTGTGCTTCATCGCTCACTTGAGGCACACGCGCACGCAAACACAGGTCATACAAAGTTCACTGGTGCCCCTCACTCATATGTAGTGATGGACGATCCAAAGCAAACGCTCTACATCAGAGGATTGCCGGACAAGTCGTCCGCCAATGAAGTCCGACGTGCCCTTTATCTGTACTGCACCCAGTTTGGCCCAGTGAAGGCGGTTCTGTACAGCAAGTCGAAAGAGTTCTACGGACAGGCATTTGTAGTGTTCACAGACGTTGGCACGGCCACAACAGCTCGCCGCTCGCTGCACGATCGCATGTTCTACGGCCGCCGAATCCAGGCCTTTTACGCGCACAAGCAGGCATTTTGCGTTGCACCCGGCGAGCGTCGCCGCCGCGATCTGGCGCGCGAGAAGAAGCGTTTGCGTGCGTTGCAGAAGAAAGAGTAAGGTGGCACCTTGGCGAGCGCATGCATCTCCTTGAGCGCAAGGGGAACGGTACCACGCTGCGCGGCCACAAAGCCTCTGCGCCATTCTTCGTGTTTGATTGGCGGGGCAGATACTGCTCGAGCTGATGGTGTGACTCTCGTGTGCCGGCATGGCGATAATGGTGCAGAATGTGGCCCGCTGCCACTGCTGAATTGTCAACCTCTGTCGTTGCCGTTGAGGCGATGAAAAAAGCATAATCTGGCCAGCGGCTGAAGGCGCGTCTGTGAATCGACAGCTCTGGCAATCATGCCACTTGCACAGGCAGCACTGCGAACGAAGTACGTTTCCCGGTTCGTGCGATTTTGCTTTCCCGCCCTTTGAGCTGCAGCGCGGTCCACTTGACCAGCAGACTCTCCTTCTTTCATGTCTCCCTCTCTCTCACTCCCTGCAGATATGAGCGCACCTGCACACCCTTTCCTTTCGCTTCCCATCTTTATCTCGACTGGTTCACGTGTAACGCCTTCTTCTCTATTGTCTTCGACTTGTGCTTGTTCGGAAAGGTCGTTCTGCGCTAGTTGCGCGCATCTCTCAGGGCTCTCTCCCCCTTTCTTTGATGGGGAGTGCGGCGCGTTTGTTGTGGTTTGTTGTGCACCTCGCGGAATGGGCTCTCTCGGCTCAACTTCGCATCTGCAGCATGGCCGAGACCATGGCCTCTCCGTAGCCGATCCAGTGGAGCGTTTTGCGCAAGCACTCGAACAGTTTGTGTGGCAGGCAGCCACGTCTTCACCCCATGACAATCAAGGAATGGATGCGCATCTCAGTAGCCGTCTGCCTTGCAGCCTACCGTCTCGCCGCTGCAACAGAACGTCCGTGAGCTGCATGCACATGGCGCACTCGCTGCAGAGTGCTTTGAGAGCGGCAGCACCGTGCACCTGCGGCCCGCGTGGCGACAGCGTGACAGAAGCCGGGCTGTATCTTCTCCGCCTCACTTGTGTGCTAGAGCAGCGAGTTTTGGAAGTCATGCAGCAAGACATGGAGAACTCCATGGAAAACAACGCAGCGCTGCCATTACGTGAGGTCCAAGCGGCGGCGGCGAGTAGCAGCCCAGGGGTGGGAAATCAATACTCTGACACAAGCACCATCCGCTGCCGAGGACGGTGTTACACAGTTCCGGAGACGTCCCTCTCTCTGCAGTCCTCCACGCAGTCCGTCGACTTTCTACAGACGAAGCCGACGACAAGCCCCTCGCCTACGGAAGGGGAGACCGTGTGCGATCTTGTGCGCTACCACGCTGAGCTGACGCTGGAGCTGCAGCAGAGCATGCTTCGGTGTATATATCAACTCGACTCTAGCCTTGTGACCGTTTCCCAGGAGGATGGCGGGGCCTGCGGTGCTTTGACTCATCCACGCGCTGCGCAGCTACAATGGATGTTTCTTGACGCCGTCGTGCAATCTGTCACGCACCTCCAACAGCGGTGGCGCGAGGGTACGGTCTCTACCGGATCTGTTGAGGCGGTTGGCGAGGCGTCTGTGGTGCTGGATCGGCTCGCGCAGGCTGCACAGGAGCTCCGACACCCCTCACACTCCCGACAGCTGCAGGTGTTTGAGCTTTCTGAAAGGGGGTCAGCACGCCGGAGTCCGCCACCGTTCACCTCGTGGCGGTCTGACGCATCTGCGATGCGTGCTTTTAGTGGCGCAAGCCCACTGCTGTGCAACACCTCTCCTCGAGTGGCGACAAGCGCGCCAAATCCAATCAACGAGTGCCTGGGTGTTGCCGCGGCCGACTACTCTGCGAAGATTATCGCTCAGCAGCTTTGGTGCGCTCAGCAGCTGCTGTCTCAGCGTTTTCCAGGGTACGCTGCCACGTGGGAGGTTCTCGAGGGGGCTCGTTTTCTTGTAGAGTCGGCCCGCAGCCCCACGCCAACAGTGCCCCGCAGCTGCAGTTCGCAGCAGGTCTCTACACAGGTAGCGGCGCCATCGCCAGTAACTGTCGTCGATCTCAATTGCAAGCAGTCCAGCTCGCATGGCGGGTGTACACCACCACCGTGCGTTGTTGAAACGCAGCGAAAGTGTGAGCGACCATGTGACCTACAGCGAGAGCTGACACTCCCTTCCAGAGGTCTGACGTTCATTGAGGAGCAGGCAGCGGACGTGGTCGATGATGCTTCCACTGCCATGACAGGCGCCACGGCTTCCAAGAATGACCTCCCCACTGAATCGCCTGGTGCCCCGCCAACACCTCCGGCGCCACATTTATTACTACCAGTCGCCCGGTGCGCTCTATGGGACAACTTCTTAGCATCGAACAGCCTCTCACCAACTGCGCTGCTGCTTGCGATCCAGGATCTGGCAGCCCGCACAATCTCATTGCAGCCAGAAGACATTGTTCAGCATGCACAATCAGGGCATCCCACCAGCCATAGAGCCTTCCTCTGTGAGGTTTCAGCGAACAGGTCAGCAGTAAAGCCATCAAAGAAGGATCTCCCTCGTGATTACCGCAGTGAGTCGGAGCCGTGCCGTAAGATGGGCGGTGCACTTGGCCCCGCATTAGTCCACGGCGACGCCCGCAGCAACCGACACTGAACAGCGCAACTGTTGATACTTTTGGTGCTCAATCACGAAAAGGGCATATCCCAAAGCACGCCGCCTTGCACCAGTGGCGGCTTCTAAAGGTAATGTTGAAACGTTTTGTGTTGGTCCTGCCAGGCAGTGCAGACATTGTTGACTGACCACTGTCTGATAGATTGTCCTCATCCAATTCGTCTCCCTCACGCATAATCAGACACCTCTCGCTTCTCTTCCCGTCCTTTATTTATTTTTTTTTTCCTCTTGCTCCACCCACCATGTCTTGCGTATACTCACCCCTCCCCTTATCCACGTACAAGTGCTCTGTGCACCGTGTGTGTGAGATGGCAGGAACTGCGCTGAACAGCAAGTAAGGATGACGGGCTCAGAAGGGAAAGGGCGCATTGGTTTTGGTTGATAGTTTCTCCCGTTTTGTGTTGTATTAGATGCTGCTCCTGTTTTCTCCGCTTCACCTTCCACGCTCTCCGCTCTCGCTTCGGCTACAGTAGACCGCTCAACATTCTTGCGTGAGAGCGCAAGAGGGAAGGGGCTAATGCACCGGATCTCTCGTCACAACATGACTTCTTTCTATTCCTCTCGCATGGGTGTGCGTTTCTTTTGTTTTACCTTGTGCTCCCAACTCTCTGATGATGTCAGCAACCTCAGTGCGTGGCATCCAGGGTCCAGTACCCACTCTGTGGGGTGGTCAAGCAGCCTGCAGCCGTGCCCTCCGGCACGGCTGGCGAACTCGCGGCGTCGGCCTACACGTTTGGGTCGGCGCTGTGCCGCGGAGACTTATAGCCATGATCAAGTTTGTACCGGCTCAACGTGAGTCGTGTCGACGATTGAACAATACTCATCCCTCTGTTTCTTTGTTTTTCGGCCGCTTTTGCTGTGTTGCCTCGATGCCGAGCGTGACCCTGGACCTAGCCTGCACTTTACGCAGTGGGGTTGCAGTGTCCTGAACGACGCCAGACGGCGTTGGCCGGCCCGGCTCCTTTATGAATCCTCGATGCCAGGCTGCATTTCGCAAGAGATTCAGTCCACCACCACAGGCCGGTAGGGCATTCGCTCTCCCAGGTTTTTGGCATTCGGGTGTAGCAAGAGGAAACAAGCTCGACTGTCGCGTTTCCGTGCTCGCACACCAGAACATGCGCACAGGTGTGGGCCCTCCCCCCTGTTCCCAAGGATGAAGCTGAAGCAGAGGTGCTCTGGCTTTGCTGCGGTGATCCTGCTAGATGCATACACCCTCACGTCCCGCGTTACACCTACGAGTGACCTCGTCGCACGGGAAGCTCTCTCGATGAGGTGTCAGGTGACATCGCTCGCAGTCTTCACGCTATCGGAGTGGAGGCCAGCTCGCGCCGCCCGGCGCGGGATACGAAACGATGACTCGACCGGGCCCGGACCTCTCCTGCACGACCGGCGCAATGTCAAATGCGTGGCATGCGCGGGCGGTAACGACACCTCGGCATGGCACAGCGCAGATGAGGCCACGGTTACGCCACCCTGGCGCTCGACTGCCTCATCTGTAAATGGGACGCCGTCACCACGGCGCGGACCAGTTCGCTATCCGACATGAAGAGGGGTATGGCCCGGCGCTGAATTGTACTCCTTCCGGGAAGCGAACTGGGAATTTTACTGCAACCCTATTGCGAAATTGATCCGCGAAGAGCGTGCGTACCACAGCAGCACAGAAACGAAGACGCGCGGGCTTCACATCGCCGCGCTGGCCCCAACTGCCACGGTAGCCCGAAAGCGCACCAGGGAGCGAATGCGAATCGCCAATGCATTCACACCCACCACACAGACACACCACACACACGTAGAGCCGCAAAGTGTCCCGCAAGGGCCGCGCGAAATTCGTGACTACTGCCAACACCAATCAGGAAGGTGGTCCCCTCTGGTGAAGCTGTTCAAAGGCAGCTCTAGACGCCAAAGCTGACGCGATTGAAGGCAGCTCTTGGGAAAGCACCCTGCGCGTCGCCGAAGTATCGCCCTCCCTCGGACATGCTCAGCAAAAAGCAGGCCTTGAAGGATGGACGCCGTCTTGCAATGCCCTCACCCCCAGCGATCCTTGAATATGGGCGCGCATCCATGGCCCCCGCGCACTACACACCGGCGGCGAGAGAGGGCGTCCGCCATCTGAGCGCGCACGGGCAGAGCAGCGTATTGCGTACGGTGTTTCAGCAGAAGTCGAGCCAACATCAGGAAGCCTCTCCCCGCGCCCCTGCTGCGTGGAAGGGGGGGGCGCCTTTCGTCCCCCTGAAGTTTCGCACGCCCGATGGTGGACCCGCGCCCCGCCGCCCCGTGGTGCTGGCCAGCGATCTGCGCAAGCCGCCCCGGAAGAATGGTCTCGCGACGACTGCGCGAGCATGTACGAGACAGGCTCCGAGCACAGCCGTCTGGTTTCCGCCCTCGCCGCTCCACTGTGGACCCCTTAGACTCGCTCCCCCGCGGGGCGGCCCAGCAGCAGCCACACTCTGAGGCGGGTGCGGCGCCTGCGGGCCACACCCGCGCGTTCGGCTCGGCAGGTCAGGGCGTTGCCGTCACGGCGCTGGGGAAGCTCAATGTAGGCGTGCGCCGTCCCCGCTGGATCCTGAATTTCCCAGACGGCCGTCGTGCCTGTGCTCGCCTCCGCCAGAGGAAATCCGAGACGGCCAGGCTGCGATGCGGGGCCCCAGGCCGACCAGCCCGACGACCCCCTTCACCACCGCCGTGGGCCCGCGGAACCCGGGGCCCAACACGACACCCGGCCCGCGCCGCGCCTTCGTTTGCCGGTGACGCCACACACCCCGCACCCTCATCAGACAAGGGGTCATGCGGGCCACACCGCGGGCCACCCTCTGGAAGGCGCGGTGCTGGACGGCGCGCCCCCCACCCCCCAAACGGGGCGCACACCCTTTGGCGCCCGACACCAACACCAGCCGCAACCCCCGCCGCACGCCCGCACTTGCAAGGGGATCGGCACCCCTGCCTTCTGGGAGTGGGCTTCCAGCCAATGCGCGGCGTTGGCCGACACGTTTCAAAAGCCGTCGAAGTAGCTACTGTTCGGCTTGCGAAGCTGGGGGCGGTGTGCTCGCACGAATGGGGCCCCCGGGCGCGGGAGGTGTATACACCGGGCCGCGGCGTTGCCACAGCGGTTCGGCAGCCGTCGTGCGGGCGTGCAAGCGCCGGCCCTTTTGGAGCTTCGCACGCACACAGCATCTTTCGTCGGCAGCGGTCGCGCTGAACGGGCTCCCCCCGTCGGGCATCTGCCGCTGCTGGCCCCCCGTGCTCCTTTCAGGGCGACGCGCCGTGACTTTTTCGTGCTCGGGCAGATGCTTGCGCGCGGCCCTCCCACCTCAGCACACCCACGCCTGGGAAAGGCAGGCGGATCTAGGGGAGAGGGCAAAAGGCCCTTGCCGCCGCAGACGCGTAGCGGGGTCCCGGCTGTGGCGGCGCGTGCAGAGACAGGCCATCCAGACACGCCCTAGCCTCCGGTGGTGTCGACGGACATGGAAGGTGCTGAGGGCCACCCCCCGACAACGACGTCGCCCGGAAACATGCCCTGAAAACGCCGGGGTGCGGGCGCTGTCGTGCGCGGCTGGCGTGGGGCATTGCGCCCCAGCCAAGTGTGCGGGGGTGGGGGGCGGAGGAGGGCTGGGCGGAAAAGGCGCGAACGTCTTTGCGCCCGTCAACCCCAAAGGGCGTGTGTGCGAAGCGGGCGGCGTCCTCTACGTCCGGCCGGGTGGGCCGATGCAGCGCAGACGCCGGAGGCATGACGAGGACACCCCGGGCCGCGCCGCCGGGTGCTCCGGCCTCGGGTGCGGGGGGTCCTCCGCGCCACGTTGTGGGATGCCGCGGCTTGGGGTGGCGGGCGGGCGGGGGGTGCGGGTCCTCGGGGGTCTCTGGCCTGGGGCTGGCTGGCTCCTTCCCCCCCTCCTCCCCCCGGGCGTGCCCGGCACATGCGCCTGGGCCGCCCCCTGCCGACCGCACGGCGGACGTGGTTGCTTTCGCTCTCGAACAGTACCCTGGATGCGACCCGCTTGGATCAGGGCATGCGGCGCGGCCAGGTTCGTGCGGCGCCGATCGCGCAGCGGGTGTCCCGGCAAGGGGCGGGGCAGGACAGGAAGAGCCGGGTGGACGCGTGGCCCGCGCCGAGGACAGACGTCGTGTCCTAGACGACCGGGCTTTAGCCGCGGCACAGGAGAGGCAGAAGGACGGCGGTTGTGTATGCGCATGCCTCTTGTCGTAGGCGCGGTCTCGAATGGGCATTTGGAAAAAAGAGATGCTCTGTCGATGTCCGCATGAGTCGTTTTTTTCGTTGTACTTAGTGGCTTGCTGTTGTTTTTCTTCTCGGCTTTCTCGTCGAAAGCAGCCCCTGTTTGCGAGTGGCGAGAACGCAGAATGAGATGTTCGCTATCACGGTGCGCCCGCGGCTGCTTTCGTCCTCCCTGCTCCCCTTTCTATTACCTTGCTGCGGTGTTGTGCAGCGTAAGAGCGGCTCGTCAGTGACTTTTCTGCCGTCTTGGTGTCTGCCAGTCACTGATGCATGCTTCTGCCTGGCTTTGCTGGCTTCCTCTCTGGTTCTCATACTCGCCCCACACAACTTCCACTGTTCTTTGCGTCTTTGCCACTTCGCGTCATTTGGCCCGATGCCGTGCTGCTGCTTGTATCTATCAACACGTGCGCGTGTACACGCCAACACACAAGTATGCGCGCACTCATTCGTCTCCTCCCTCCTTTTCCCCGACGTACACACACACGAAGTAGCACCCACCATTGACACCACCGCAGCTGAAAGGGGCTAAACCACGACTTTCTGTGTTCCACGCCTTTATCTCTCGTGACAGTCTCGTGTACCATTTTTCGGCGCTGCTTCTGTTCCTCATTGTCGTGTTTTCCTAACGTTTATTTTTCGGGACATTTAGAGTCGTTTTACGTACACGCGCACACCCACCCAGGAATACGAGAGACGAACTGTTGCTTGTGCTCTTCGCTTCTCGACTGGGCGGCGCGACTCCGTCTCCCTCTCCCCCGTGTTTTCCACCAAAACAGCTGTGCTAAGCGTTGCCTGAAGGCAAGATGTCCGCTTTGCCCAACGGTTCCATCCCAGCCGACTTAGAGAAGTCGATGCTGGAGATCATGCACGATGTCGGTCTCAGCACGCTGAGCAAGAACACTTTGCGCCGGCGTCTCGAGGCCAAGTACAAGATGGACTTTACGCCTCTCACTGCAGAGGTGGACCGGTTAGTGGGCAAGCTGATGACCACCCCTGAGATTCAGCGGGAGCTGGCCAAGATTCAGAAGGAGAAGGAGGACGCCAGCGCCCGCCGCTTGAAGCGTGAGCGCAGCCCCAGCAGAGCCAAGAAATCCAAGAAAGACAAGGAAAGTGCGCGCGGGAAGAAGGAGAAAAAACCGGACGATTACCCGAAAGGTGCCCTCTCTCCGTACATCATCTTCGTGAACGAGAATCGTGAGAAGTTAAAGGCGAAGCACCCTGATATGAAGAACACCGATCTCCTCTCAGAGATGGGCAACTTGTGGAAAAAAGTTTCCGAGGAGGAGAAGAGCCGCTATCAGAAGCTCGCAGATGAGGACAAGCTGCGTTACGATCGCGAGATGGCGGCTTACATCGCTCGTGGCGGTGCTGTCTTCAAGCGCGGCGGCAAGAAGGCCAAGAAGGAGAAGGACCCGAAAGCACCGAAACGTGCTCTGACCGCGTACTTCTTCTTTGCCAGCGACTACCGCGCCAAGCACGCCAACATCCCCGCGAAGCAGCAGATGAGCGAGGCCGGCGCGGCGTGGGGTAAGATGTCCGCAGAGGAGAAGAAGCCGTACGAGGAGCTGGCTGCCAAAGACAAGAAGCGGTACGAGGCGGAATGCTCAGGTCGCGGCTCAAAGCCGTCTCAGCCGAAGGCTGCCGACTCTGCGTCGTCGTCTTCGGCAGACTCGAGCAGCAGCGACTCGGATGAGAGCGACTAGACGGGCATGGTGCACAACAGCGGGGATGTCGATGTCCGCATTTCTCCTCCTTCCTTCCTTCCTCCAAGCTTCTCCGCGGCTTTTCATTTTTGTCTACAGTAGCCCCAAGTGGGGCAGCCTTTCTTTCAGACATTATCGCAGATGCTAACACCAACCCATAGACAGCACATCCCGAGTGAGGTGGTGGGCGTGGAGGATTACGTGGTTGAGAGGTACAGAGAGAACGTGGTGGGTAGGTGCGCAGTAGATAAAGTAACCGGAGCGTCCCTCTTTTTCATTGTGATGCGACTCTGCGTGCACCCAGCCACACACGCACCCCCTCTGCGTCGTGTTGAGGCTCAACCGCGTTCTCCTTTTTCTTTGGTGTGAAGGAAAATGTGCGGTGAGGAGCGTGAGTGCTGCGGCGCGGTGACCCCGGAGTGCAGCTGTCGTGGCACAGAACTCTTTCATCTCCGACCCACGCTTTGCCCTCTTTTTCTCCCTCCTGTTTGCCTTTTGTCTGTTTTCTTCGTCGCTGTGTGCCGTCGAGGACCACGCAGCCCACTCTGTGAACGTGTCGTTTGTTATTGGTATGCTCTTGGTGTTTGCTAGAATGCAGATGCGCCCCGTCAGCCACGGCATAGACTCCTCCCCCCACTCGCTCACCTTTCGAGACTGCCTTGTTGTTTCCCTACCTCTTCCTTCACTTCCCTACCATTCCTCCCCTCTCCGCCCTGGTGGTGTTTGCCTGTACAGACACCTGTGACTCAAGCTGCACGGTGACAGACGGCTGGGTCTCAAAGCAGGTGGCGTAGATGAAATTGACCGTCTCGAGGCCTCCTCGCCCCATTTTTTCGTTTTCTTTTCGTCTCGCGATGGACTTGGGGAAAGAGGGTTGTTGCTTGGTCACCCCTGTCGCACCAGTCATGTCCAGGCGTGTTCGTTTCGCTTGCTTCTTTACCGTTTCAACGTCGCTTGGTGTGCTGCGGCGTGCGCAACAAGCGTTAGCGATGGCGGCGTGGAGGGCAGACCCCCCCCCCTCTCCCCCCAAAAAAAATCGAAGCGAAGAGTCACGAGTATCGTGAAGAATATATGTGACTCAGAGACGATTGCGTAACTTCTTCGCACTCGTCAGATGGAGGTACGGCAGGGCGACTCTAGCAAGGGCAGCGAGAGGAACATCGTTTTAATTTCGTTCGTTGTGTTCCTGTTCTCTTCATTTGCGTTAGCGAGGGGAGGGGGGCGGGGCTCCGCGGTCGACACGTGAGAAGCAGCATGCCTGTGCGACGAAGAGAACAGAAGGGGGAGGAGGGGGGGGGCAGGTGAACGAAAAAAGGATGGGGAGGACGCCGATAGGGAAAGACGAAAAACATTTAACACAGTATAGGGCACGAATCTCGGCGCGCCGCACTTCCTCGGCTACAATAATAAAAAAGAAAAACGATGGTGGCAGGTGAGGTATTGACAGGTGGGACCTTTTACACATCACAAGTCGAATTGGTGAAGGTGGGGAAGGTAAGACGGCTCACCGTGCTCACCTTCTTTAGAAAGGAAATGGTATTGCCACACGAAAAGGTCAAAAGTTACTGCTGTGGGGAGTGGGACTGGGACTGTGCGCGCTGCAGGTGCGTGCGGGCAGCCTCTCCTCCCTTTTCTGCGCACCGCATGACGTCTCGGCTTGCCTCTGCGCACCTGTGCTCGCCAACAAGGCGCGAACAGGGAAGACGGGGATGGCGAGCGCTCCGCTTCGTTACACTTACACGGGGAAACGAAGAAAGCGGGGGTTTGCCACTACTACGTGCTCTCTCGTACTCCACCGCTCCCATGCTGTGCTCTTTTCCCCTATTCTCTATTCCACAAGAGGGCTGCTGCGTCGACGTCGCGTGCGCACACACACATACCCACTTTTGTAGGCCCCTCCCTGTACAGCACCAGAACACGCTCTGTAAGGGGTAGCTCCAGCAAGTGTCATCGAGAGCGAGGCGGCTGACTCCGTCGTCTTTGCCTCACTAACTTTCATTGTTAGACAACGACGCGCGTTGAGGCGGCGTCTTTGCTTGCAGAGAGGAGCGAGCGTGTGCCTGTGAGATCGAGTGATTCATTGAGGCAATACTGCTCTGCGCTCCTAAACAGCGTGTCTGTTTTAGACCAGCTTAGCGCCCCGCCTGTGCATAGCGCATTGCCGCGGTCTTCCAGCGCACGTGTGCGTGTGTGCATGTCTGTCACCGAGAAGTCAGTCCTGCACAGGAGTCCATATACTTTCCCTTCGCTATTTAGAGTGCTTCTTTATTGCGGACCATGTCCTGTGAGCGCATCGACCCCAAGGACTTCCACAGTCCTGCCGCAAACCAGTACACGCTGAACTGCCTGGACGAGTTGACACGCAGCCCTAAGTTCAAATCCTATGTGCGCCACGTAGAATACAAGGAGCGGTTTTACCTCACATGGTTCCTCGCCCCTTTCACCCTATTCGGCATTCTCTACTATCACCTCAAGATGTTCGGCGAAGAGGGCATTTCCCTCTTCATGGGCTCGTCGACAAGTTCATCTGCCTCGCTTCCGGCACTGCCTGCTGGAATGGTGTGTGCCACGGTGATCTTGCTACTGTTCGCTGTTCCGTGTATCTCGATCGCACCTTTTGTGGGCTTCTTTGAGGAACCACGCCGTTGGCAGTCCCTCATCACACTCGCCTTTCTCACGCTCGTGAACGTCGCCGTCGTCTCCTTTGGTGGCGGCCCCTTGCATTATCCGCCGTTTGTGACGACAATGCCTCCTGTGACGGAGCTCATTGTCTCATGGAACCCCGTAGATGTCGCTGCTGTCCTTGTCCGTGACATCTTTGTCCGTCGCGCCTTGTGCTTGCAGGGTTTTCTTCTGGCCGGCTACACCGTTGCTTTTTGGCGGAGCCGCTTCTGGGGTCGCGTGTGGCATCCTCCGCTGCCATTGGTGACGGTTCCGATCGCCGTCGGTCTTTCAGGGATTGGGTGGTGGGTGGTAGTGCAGAAGGGTGTGCCGTTGTTTTTCACAGCGGATGGTTGCCCCACTCTTGTGGCGGAGGCGCTGCATTGGTCTGCCGTGAAGTCCGATCCTGCCGGCGCCGCAAGCTTGTGCTTTACAGTGGGCAAGGAAATCTACCGGCAAGTCGTAAGGGACGCGGCCTCTCTGTGGCAGCAGCGCCAACTCCCCATGGTGCTGCAGAACCCTTCTTCGTGCATGTCACTCTATCTTGCCACGGCGTCGATGGCGCTCGTCCACGTCTTTGTCCTCCTCGTAAAGCCTCTGGCGGACTTTGTGTTCGGGGCTTTCTTCTTTGTCCTTCCGACGGACCCGACACTGTGGGGCCTCACGCTGGTCGGAACAATCGGTGGTGCCGTCACCTTGTGGCGCATGAATGATGGGTTGGTATACACTCCTCACATCGCCGGTCTTTGCGCAGTCGCCTTTTCGCTTTTGTTGAACGGCTTTTTTGCCTAAACCCGGGTGAGGAGGGGTGGGTGGGTGCGCGAGAGCCTCTCCTGCTGCTGCGCATGAAGTGAGAAACGGACAGAATATGAAGGGGTCCGGCGCGGTAGCGGGCACAGGAAGAGGGAGAGGGAGAGGCCGGCAGGACTGTTTGCTTTGCGTTTTGTGCGTGGTTGTCTGACGTGCTACAGTGCGCGTGCGGCCACTCCGTCGCCCTCGCCTTTCCGCTTTCTTGACCGTTCCTCCCTCGATAGCACGTGCCCTTTACTCGCCCCTCCCTCTTTTCTTCCTGTGCCATGTGCAACAAGAGGATCTGGAGAGAGGTGGCAGACCAGATGAAGGCAGACATCGAATACGTGTGCATGCTGGCGCACGCATACGTCTCCACGCTTCACATTGAGAGACACTCCACGGCAGTAACATCATCAAGGTGAGACGATTGACAAGGCGCAAGTGAATCAGGTCTTACTCTCTCCAGACTCTGGCCAGCCAGTCACTCACGCAAAATTCAAGAGGAGAAAAAAGGCAACCAACGAACACAGAACATTCGCAGACGTGCGGGAGGGGGTGTTGCATGCAAAAGGGCGGCAGCGGGTAGCCGAATGGAGGAGGAGAGGGGGTGGGGGATGCGTCATCTCAGCGTCCGGCAAATAGCGCTCCCCCTATTCTTTCCCACGGTCTCGGTGCGTGTGTGTGTGTGTGTGTGTGTCTGTGCCTGTATGTGTGAGCGTCACCGTACGGCATCATCGTTGCATACACTATTGTCTAAGATCACTCGGTGTGTACTGCACTGAGCGAGTGTCACGCCGATTCCGCATCTTCCCGGGCCTCCACGTATTACTCCCTTGGTGGTTTTCCGTATATATATGTATATATGTACCTATATGCGCATGCATATATATGTTAGAGGCACACGTGCTTCTTCAACGCACATGAATCGGCTTTCTCTTCCTTGCTTTGTCTTTTGCTACCATTCTCTTCTCTCCGTGCGGTTTCTGAGGGCGCAACGGCGATGGACATCCACCCACCCACACCAACTCGCGCGCACTTCTTAACCACGAAGACTCACGCTGACAAGCAGACACCTTTCTCGAAGCCAGCGAGGAAGCGGCAAAGCCGATAGGAGAGGCGGAAAGTGTCACAACTGCGACCAGAGAAGGCCTCGGAGCGAAGGGAAGCCTTCCGCTAGCACAAAAGCTTGCAGGCAGTCCGACAGGCAATTGTGCGCGTTCTCACTACCCCCTCCTTCGTGCGGCCTCCACCTTCTTGGTGAATTCGCAAAACCCCACCTTTCATCCACCATCACGCTCAATGGACGGATTCCGTGCAGGCGCCTCCCTCGTGAGTGTCGGCAGCTACACCGGTGCCACGTGCCCGGCTGAGGCAAAGCCTCTGAAAGCGGCAGCTGATGGTGACACCACTGGTAGCTCACCCGATTCACCGCCGGCCGCTGGGGAACCGCACCCGGGCGGAGAAGACGAAGCAAGCCTTGCCGACACCTGCGGCTCTGTGGGCAAGGAGGCGGACGACGACGCAGTGACGGGCGACAACGGGGGCGATACCGAGGCTGATGACGCCGAGGCAGAGGAAGACGAACTGTACCCGGAAGGGGACGAGGGAGAAGGCGACGACGACACCGAGGACGTGGTGGAAGACGTGGGGTATGCGGAGGAAGAGCACGCGGACGAGGAGGAGTACGAGTACGAGCCTGAGGACGCCGTCGCGGACGCTTCTGCCACCACCTCCTTCTCATCGAAGCCCCTCATGATCACCATAGGCACTCGGCAGTACAAGGCCTCTGCCTTTGTGAAGAATCGCGGCCTTTCTTATGTGCCGGGAAAGCTAAAGTCCAACCCGAAGGCCACCTTTGAGCCCTGCACCACCAACGCTCCACACAGCATCCTCGACTGCCAGAAGCTCCACCTTAGCAACCGTGGCGTCCTCGTAGGCGATCGGTTCATTCGGCTGAACATGCTTGTCGACAACCCTGGCAAACAGGCACTCCTGCGCCACCCGGGGAGGTCGCTGAAAATGCGCATCTGCCGCCGTGATGTGGAGCCGCAGAAGGGCGAGACCCACAACCCAGCCACCTGCTCCGACCTGCATCTTCTGCCCGACATTGTGTTTGTCGGCATTCCCGGACTGAGGACAGCCTACTTCGAGGCTGAGCTGCGCCATAACCTTGCCTTCGGAAAGCTGAAGGAGGAGGCGTGGGAGACGCAGTGCGGGACGTGGTGCCGTGGAACGCGTTCTCACGTGGTCACGACGTGCCGGTTCCTGCACTACAACCGAGGCGACAACTACACCGAGAGGCCGGTTCCACCACACCGGCCGTTGGCTGCCATTCCCGATCTCACGCCGAGCCGCCCTCCACAGGCGACGGACTCGAATAGACGCGGTCGCGGTCGTGGACGCGGCGGCCGTGGTGGTCGCGGCCGCGGAAGCTACCGTGGTCGCGGACGTGGTAGTCACGGGGCGGCAGCGATTCCGCTTCCAGCAGCCTTCGAGCGCGGTTACGTGGCACCATCTCAGGATAGCGCCCCACAAGCACGCTCGATCGCAACCAGGGCAAGTGGAGCTGCAAATCACGTGAAGTCTCCCCACGATGCGTTAGCTGAGGCAGACTGGATGACCGATAACGGGGACGAGGGCAGCCCAATTGACTACCGGATGCTCAGCGTGCTGTTCGTGCTGCTGGGGGTCTTCGTTTTCTTACTCTCCGCGGCGCTGCGCCGGAAGAGTGATCTCGCACCGACAGCACTGTGATGCATGAATGATTGTGTGGGATTGGCCAGTTTCTTCCTAGGGTGCGCGTGGGTGCACGTGCTGGTGCGTGTGGGAGTGTGTGGTGTGTAACTGATGGCACACATCTGGACGTTTAAGATTCGTTTCCTGTGTCTAATCGTAATGGTCAAGGCAGGTGATGTTGGCGCAGGTGGCGCGGCGTTTATAGGCGCTGACATGTGAACACGCACGCTCGCGCCCTCGTGCGCGCACAGGCGGTTCGGTACTTCTGTTCTCGTTTCCGCGTAAGTTCAGGACTTTGCTGGCTGCACGTTCTTTTCTCTCTGGGCGGTGCGAAGCGCGCCCTGCTGCTGACGAGGGGTGCGGGGGGGGGGGTTGCGGTGCGGCGCTGAGTGTGGAATCGTTTCGCTTCTTGGCGACCTTGATTGTCTTTCTGCTGTCTGCGTGCGTGTCTGTCCGCGTAGGCGATCGCTCTTTAAGCGCTTAAGTGCAAGTAGGAGGAGGGGGGAGGAGGAGCGTTGCTTGCAGAGTGGCTGCCAAGGACACCGTTGCTCATAGCGCGGACAGCTGCAGTGCTCGCGTGCGTGAGAAAAGAAAAACGGTGCTCACATCGCTGCACGCCCACTCTTGCCCAACCACCCTTTCCAAAACGTGAAACCTGCACAGCGAGTGGAAACCGCGACTCGCCACGATCAAACGCCCCTTGCAATGTGCCCGCCGTCGTGTTCACAGTCATTACTCCCTCCTGGGAAGTGTGCCGTGCAAAGTGGACATGCAAGGACGGTAGAGAGGCGCAGACTCTGCAAGCCCTCACCGTCGTGCTCGCTTCGGTTTCTCCTGTTATCCGGCTTTCCGAGCTGCGGGTGTCTCATGGGATGGTGGAGGTCAACAAGTAGACCCGCCTGCCTCTTTAGCATCTCTCTTGCCGCCTCGCGCACTCTTCCCGTCTCCCTCGCCTTTCTTATCGCGCGAATGCTGAATACACCCTGCATGGGCGGCGCGTCCACCACGACACTCACCTCTTGCATCCATCACTGCCTTTCGACCTGGCCGCATCTTTTCGCATTGCCGCTGCGGTTGCGGTGCCAAGTGCTTTGCCACTTTCCTTTGCTTACAACATACTCGCACACAGGGTTAGCCCTCCCCCTCCTTCTTTCCTGTATCTCTCCCTCCAAGGTCACGCCCTGTTAGCAGTCATCTGTATTCCTTTAGTGTGCCTTTTTCGTTTAGCGGTGCTTTCGACCCCTCTCGCCTCCCTTCCCTTTCTTCTCCGCGCCCCTCTCCTTCCTGCTGTTCCTACTTTCATTCTCTCGGTACTCTTCTTGATTGTGTGCTGTGACGCGTACCATGGCCCTCCGCGCCAAGTCTGCGCTGTGCCTGGTGGCCGTGTTCGCCCTGCTGCTGGCCACCACGGTGAGCGGCCTCTACGCCAAGCCGAGTGACTTTCCGCTTCTCGGCAAGAGTTTTGTGGCGGAGGTCAACTCAAAGGCGAAGGGTCAGTGGACCGCCTCGGCCGATAATGGCTACCTGGTCACGGGCAAGAGCCTCGGGGAGGTGCGCAAGCTGATGGGTGTGACCGACATGAGCACCGAGGCTGTCCCTCCCCGCAACTTCTCTGTGGAGGAACTGCAGCAAGACCTGCCAGAGTTCTTCGACGCCGCCGAGCATTGGCCCATGTGCTTGACGATCAGCGAGATTCGTGACCAATCGAACTGCGGCTCGTGCTGGGCCATCGCGGCGGTGGAGGCTATTTCGGACCGCTACTGCACCTTCGGTGGCGTTCCGGATCGCCGCATGTCGACCAGCAACCTTCTCTCCTGCTGCTTCATATGCGGCCTTGGCTGCCACGGCGGCATTCCGACGGTAGCGTGGCTATGGTGGGTGTGGGTAGGCATAGCGACTGAGGACTGCCAGCCCTACCCCTTTGACCCATGCAGCCATCACGGGAACAGCGAGAAGTACCCGCCCTGCCCGAGCACCATCTACGATACCCCTAAATGCAATACCACCTGTGAGAGAAGCGAGATGGATCTGGTCAAGTACAAGGGCAGCACATCTTACTCCGTCAAGGGCGAGAAGGAGCTCATGATTGAGCTCATGACCAACGGCCCCTTGGAGTTGACCATGCAGGTGTACTCTGACTTCGTCGGCTACAAGAGTGGAGTGTACAAGCACGTCCTTGGTGAATTTCTCGGCGGACACGCTGTAAAACTGGTCGGTTGGGGAACCCAAGACGGTGTCCCGTACTGGAAGGTTGCCAACAGCTGGAACACCGACTGGGGTGACAAAGGCTACTTCTTGATCCAGCGCGGCAACAATGAGTGCAAAATTGAGAGTGGCGGCGTTGCTGGCATACCCGCGCAGGAGTAGCCATCAGAGCGATCCATTCCCCTTCCGCCGGGCCCTTTGCACACCGAAACCGTCACGGCCTTTCCGCCTATCCCCGCTTCTGTCGCGGCATGTACGTGTGGCTTCGGATGTTTCCTAAACGTGCTTGTTGCCTTCCTTTTTTTTTTGTCATTTCCCCGGATGCTTCACGAAACTCTCTCCGTCTCTCCGTCTCTTTCGTTTTTTGCTTGTTTCGATGTCTTTCTATATCAGCAGCAGCGCTCTCTCCTCCTCTTTCTCTCTTGTAGGCAAACGCAACCCCCCTTCGTTTGTGTCCTCGTTTTTGAGTGCGGGTGTGGTGTGGTGTGGTGTGTGTGTGTGTGTATCGTCTTCGCCACCCCCTTCCCCCGGAGGTGAGCACACACACACACACACCACACCACACCACACCCGCACCTAAAGTAAAACGGAAAAGGAGGCTGCGAAAAGCAGCGAGGGATCAAGCTTCACAGACAAAACCATGAGATGGGTGCACGTCTACTTTTAGATGTGTGTGTATCCGTGTGCGCGCGTGTCTGTGTTTTCATGGAGATGGACCACAGAGTGCATGAAGAAGAGTCACTAAAAAAGGAAGAGGGTCATTGATGGGTCTGCCAGCTCATGGCCTTCCTCCTTCCGCCTCCTGCCGTTCCGTCCGTCAAATCCATCACTACCGCTGCATGCTCAGCGTTGCACGTGCATCTACAAGCGCGCTCGCACACACGCACACGTTACCCCAAAAAAACCCATATATATATATACGCATATATATACGCATATATATATATATATATATATTCCTCTTTTGTAGTCCTGCATTGCTTTTTTTCTTTTTCGTTGTGCTTTATATGTTTTTTTTTGTTTTTTTTGTTTTCTCTCTTTCCCATCTCCTTTTCGCCTATACACCTTTTCTCAGCCCTCTCGTTCCTCATCTCTGGCTCGCTTTTCTCACAGCCGAGCGAGAGATGATCCCACGAGCGGCTTATGGTGAGATCCACACACCAGCTCATTCAATGGCACACGCACACGGAGAGGTGAGGCTAGGAGTATGTCTGTGTGCTCGTGCTCGTGGAACGTCGATTAGCAGTCGCGATAGAGCTGACAATAAAAGAGAGGGAGAGGGTGTGGCGAAGTCTGTGGCAGGGCGGCGTGGCACAAAGCGTGACGAAGTGACCCGATGAACACGTATGCGCATAACAGAAGGAAAAGCCGTTGTGCAACGATTTACCGGTGTCTTCTGTTCTGCATGTTTTTTTTTTCTGTGTGTTTTTAGCGCTGTGCTGTGTGTGCCGATCGTCCCTTTTCTCTTCTCGGTGCAACGTTTTCAGATCCCCATAACGCAAGCACTCCCGCCCTTGTTCCTGCTTGCACAGGCTTATACGATCACATGGACTTGCTTGCCTCTCACCCCTCTCTCTCTCTCGTTCTCGCCCACTTTGCACGGCAGCCACTGCGTATTTATTTTCCCTTCACAGTGGTCGGTTCCACTTTTCGCTTTCATGTCCGTATCAAAGCGCTTCTGACAGCAGCACACATCATGGCAAAAGGCGTGTTGCAATGGTGGAAGGGGGGGGAGGGGTGAGGAGGGGTCGGCCCCACCCCCCTTCCCCCGTTACCCCTATTTTTCATGGTTCTTGCAGTTTCTGCGGATGATGAAGAAAAGCTGGATGTCGCTCACACGCTGCTGGGCCTTGCACGGACTGGGCAAGTGGCCGCCGTCGAGAAAACGCGTCATGCCGTCTCCTGAGGGTCCAGGGGGCAGGGCCACGATGTGTACGCTCTCATGATCCAACAACCCACCAACCCCCTCCTTGCCTGCATGACTTCTTGGGTCTATCCTCTCCTCTGCCCGCGCAGCATGGCAGCTGCAATGCACACACACACACACACACACACACGCCCCTCACGCTCCGTGCACTCTCTCCTCCCCTCTCTTTCTGCAGACGACACGCCAGCTCGACGGAACGAGTGTTTTAGGCTCATCGCTTCACCAGTCACCACCACCCCGACAGAGATCACCGCTGTCAAGCATGCTGGGCGCACCGAGTCCGGCAGCAGGCGAATTCAGAGGCCCTCTTGCACTGCTTGAGAGGTGAAGGGCGGACTAGGCAGCAGAGGCGCTAACGGACCGGAGAAAATCCTGGCAGCCCTCTCCGCGCCGAGGAGCCGCACCAGTCGCAAGAACCCTCAAAGAGCTCTGAAGACAGGGCTGTCCAGCGGGTGACCCGGGAGAGGGACAAGACAATGAGATGCTCACAGGGGCGGAAGCTTGCCACGCGGGAAGACGACACGCCATGGAGCTGCCTTTTCCTCTGCTAAAGTGCACGCCAACGCAGCTGTGTTGCACGTGCCCGCGGGCTGGCACTTAGTCAGCTTGGTCGACCGGATGATGTGCATACGATGCGCACAACGAGATTGCACCCAACCAACAAACCGTCGTCAGGACCTTTTGGGTGTAGACGTGGAAAAGGCGATCCTTCGTTATCAGATTCAGGGGGTCCCCCACACTGCCACGTAGCTGTGCCGGACTGCGATCCTCGGGCGAGAACGCACGGAGGCTCTGACCATGGAGGAAGGTGAGTTCGAGGCCGCAGTGCCACAGAAGAAGTGTGCCGAGCAAGACGTGGATAAGCGGAACGTGCGCGAGTGCAATGGATAGCGCGAGCGAGTCGCTAGGCGACGCACGACCAGCAGGAGGGAGTGCACGTGTTTATTCTCTCGCCCGGTCTCAGCACGCGTGGCCACGGAGGAGGCGTGCAAAGGCGCGACGGAAACTCTTCGTCTCTCTGATTCCCTCCCGATTCCGGCGCCGGAAAAAAATGAAAGAGAAACGACGCGCTCACAAACCCCATGTGCGGCGCGTGCACACATGTGAAGCATACCTGCGCGCAAGCACACGCCCATTTACGCTGAGCTTCAACCGAAGGGGGAAGCTAAAGCCCCGCGCGCCCGAACTTTGCACTCTCATGGCTTAGCCACGAGGTGCAGCAGAGAGGCGGCAGCTGCATGGTGACTATGCCTTGCTTAGCTTCTTTATATCTGTTCGCGCTCTTGGTGTGGAGGGCAGCGCTGACGGAAGTGAGGCTTCTGGCGACGGTAAGTACTTCGGCCACCGAGATGCTTCCCTGCGGTTGCGGGGCTCATTGATGACGTTAGCATCTGTCCGCTCGCTTTGCCTTCTCCACCCTTCCTCTCTGCCGACTGCTATCACCCTCGTGCCGTTTTTGTGAATCTCAACAGCATCCACGTATTCTCCCTGCCTGCGGCCACGTCCACAGTGAACGTGATCAACAAGCGAACGAGCAGAACAGGGTAACGCAACGACGTTAGCCAGCTGCAGTGGTCTTGCGGGGCCTCTTCGCTCATGATTCTTGTTCCTTTGGCGTATCTTTGCCCTCTCCAGCTCGGCTTCCACTCGCTCCACGGGCTTCATCCCACATTCATAGAGGCAGCCCCCACCCTCTCCCGGACATCCGCACAGACTACTTGACGCTGCTTCAGCAACGCAACTCCTTTCTCTCCTCTTCGATCGAAAGAACGAGGTGCCGGTACCGCAAGACGCCCAAGCGGAATTCATGCAAGGCCGCTGGCGGGCCGAACGTCTCGTGGAAGACTTCATTCGAGGCGGACACACGTACACCCGCACACAAGAACCCCCCCCTTCCCCAAGGTAAAGGACAGCGCCTCCAACCAGCCAGCGTAAGCGAGCGCTTCAGCGCAGTGGACACTGCAGACGTGCTCGCCTCCAGAGACACACGTGCGTGCTGTGGCGTGGCCACGCAGAGATACTGAACAGCCTTTTGCGCGGCAGCAGCAGAGGGAAGGGTAAGGACCTTGATACGGCGTATCATCCGCGAAGCGGAGTAGCGCTAGCGGCAACTTGGCAGCGGTTTTGTGCTTCCAATCATCATGTTCAGTGCTTCTTCCTCTCCGGCTTTACCAGTTACGCTGGGACACGGCTACGCTGCAGCGGTGCGGCAGACTTCCACAACCAGTGCTGTGGGCCGCTCGATCAGCCGCATTGTTGTTGTCGGCGCGACTGCGGTGACCCTTGGCGTGTCTGCAGTCCTTGGCGGCTCTCTTCTTTATGCGTCTTTGCACCGCGCGGAGCGTGCAGCGTCTGAGGCGGGCACCAGCCCGTCGTGGTGGTCGCGTGTTGCGCGACGTCTGCGGATCTGCAGCTGTGACGAGGAGGAAGACGACGCCTTCGCCACTGGCAAAGGCGCAGAAAACTTGTTCGACGAAGAGAAGGTCAAGGCACGGCAGAGGCTCCCGCGCGGCAAGGCTAAGGGCGCGGCACACAGTCACGCATCCGCTACCACCATCACCGCTGGTGCTGGTGCCGCCGCTGCCACGGTTTCAGCCGCTTTACCAAAACTTGCGGGCTCAGCGCGACCGGTTTCGGAAGCAAAGGAGGCGCTCACCATGCTGGCCAACACCGAGGAGATTCGGGAGCGAGAGCAGTACATTAAATTGGTGCGTGGACTTCTGCAGCGTGAGGCGGACATCGCGTACGATGACGACGATGACAGCTCCACCAGCTCAGACTCCACAGATGTCTCGTTGAATTATCACCTGGCCACCGCGATGGAAGGGGACGCGCGGGATGAACTCCTGATGGCCTTTTCCGCCTACGGCGACTTCAGCGACGGCGCCGTCTACGGCAGTTCGATCCGGGATGCCGGCGACGAGAATGCAGCGGACTTGCAGCTGAGCATCATGATCAAGACCCTCGAGTACCTGGACATGTCGAATGAGCGCGAGAAGCTGCGAAGTCGCCGCATTGCCATGTACCGCGAGGCCGGCCACGCCACACCGGTCTCCTCCATTGATGCATCCGAGGGGGATAGAGATAGCGGTGAGCTCGACGAAGGCGGAGATGTAGTGGTGGACCCTATGCACTCGCGACTCGCTGCTCACTACGCTACTGCCCATTACGGACTCACCAGACGCAAGGGCGAGCGGGATGACGATGAGGGGGATGGGGGAGACTACCTGAGCGCTATGGAGCGGCACGCGCAGCGCTTCCAGTCGATGCTGCTGCGCCCATCGAAGGTGGAGATGCCGGCGGACGACCGAATGAACACCGATGACTCAGTCCTGGATCGCATTCTCGGTGAGGGTCCCGCGGTGCGGGCGAATCCTGCCATGCCTCGAACTGCGCGCAACGGGTACGCCGCCCTGCTGGCTGATCGTGCCGACATGATGGAGGACGGGTGGGAGGCCGAGGACGACGACGAGGAGGCGGAGCTCATGGCGTACCTGCAGCAGGCGGACAGCGCCCAGCACTTCTACTCGCGTGAGGAAATGCGACGCGCCAGGCGCGACCCGGCGAGCGACATCCGCATTGTCGGGATGGATGACAATGCTTTCGGCGAGGACGACGCGGAGAGTGAGTGGGAGGACGAGGCGGACGACGAGGACATGGCCGGCACGGAGGGGGAGGACGATGCCAAGGCTGATGAAGAGGACGACCTCGCCGCTGCCGTGCCGTGGAGCCGCCGCGACAAGCGGGACTTTGAGAGGGAGCTGTTCTCGCGAATCCGTCACTTGGCGAAGAGCTTCGCCCTCACGGACGCCATGGCAGAGCGGGAGGTGTCAGAAGAGGAGGCCCGGAAGCAGGCGGCACGGGAGCAGCGACATCAGCAGGGCACTGAGCCGAGTGCGAAGGCCGCAGTCGACCCTGCCCCTGCCGCTGCGGCGGACGACCTCGCGAAAGGCGCTGAGGAGTGGGAAGACGAGGCAGACTGGGAGGACGCGTAACGGCGCGAGCTCTGAAGCGTCGCCCCTAATGCCACACAGATTCTACCGCCCAAGCGCCCCATGCTTGCCCCTTTTCCTTTCGCGATTTTCGCAGACATTAATCACCAGTGGAAGGTATCGCGTTCACATCATTCATACACACACACACACACACACACACACACGCACCTTCCCCTCACCGTCGAAAACAAATCAACAACGGCAGGTCAAGCTGGGAGCACACGCGAGGAGGAGGCCCGCATTTCATGTGTAGCTTAGCGGCAGGGGCTGAGTGCATCGGAAGTGAAGAGCGGCGTAGCGCGAGCACTGCCGCACGGGAGTGCAGCACCGACGATGCTGCCCTTCCCCCCCCTCCTTCGCGATCGTTGCGTGTGATAGCGGAAAAGAGGGCGGGGAGTCGAGGGGGGGGGTGTGCGGTGCTTTACATGACGCATCAACGGAAATGCTCCAAATATCTTCAACATGGAGGGTGTGCTTCTCACGTTGTCCTGTGCTCGACGCTGCCGCAGCCTTGGCACTGAAGGGTGGGGCCACTCACGTTTACCTGCTGCGTTGTTTTTCGCCTCGTTGTTCGCACACTTTCTCCACATGGCACCAACACCGCGGCAAGGCGACTAAGCAGAAGACAGCACAGCACGATTTTCTCTGCGCATATAAAGGGCTGTGCCCCTCTGCATCACTGCGCACGAGTAGCACGCCTTGAAGCGCTCAAGCCTCATAGAAGTAAAGTCTTTGCCTTCGCGCAACGACGCTCTCCATAGATCGGCGGACGAAGAGTATTCTCACACACAGGCTCACCCAATCGCGTCCATACAGCCTAGCCATACATCAGCGCCGCCGTTGCACTCATCCAACGAGTCGCGATCGGGCGCATCTATTCTACTCATAAACGACATACCGCGCTGTCCGAGCGCCCGCACCTAGGACACCCATCTCCCTCCCTCTGTTGTTTCCCACAATGCTGACGTCGGCTGAGGAGGCCTACACAGAGTACCTGGAGCGTCGGGTGGTGGCAGGCGGCGTGGATGCCACCATTGTGCGCGCAGCACTGCAGCAGATGGGCTTCGATGAAAAGACAATAGCAGCCATGATGGGGGACACCAGCGCCTACTCTTTGCCCTTCTCCACGACCAGCAGTGCCTCCTCCACCACATCTACGTCAATCTCCTCAGTCAAGAAGCCGAGTCGCGCGTCCGGGTTTTCGGCTGCCACCTCCACCCCCTCGGCTCCATCAGAGATGGCGGATACGGCTCAGTTCCACCGTGTTGTCACCACGCCCGCTGAGTCCGCTGCTGACACTCCCACCGCTGCTTCTGCGACTACCACTCAGGTGACTCCAGCGCTGCCTTCCATCGTTCCTGAGAGCAAGCGCAGTACCAGCGACGCAAATCATCTGTGCACGTTGTCTTCTCCTGCCACTGCTGCTGCCGCCGGTGCTGCTCCGCCGCCCTCTTCCTCAACTGCCTCGTTGTCTACGCCATCGCGCACCTTGGTCGCAGACACCGTTGCAGGGGCAGCGGAGGCCTTTTTTGTCGACCGCCACTCTGGTGCGGTGCTCTCTTCGCGGAGCCATGCTGAGTCATCTGTCTGCGGGACGGACGCCAAGCAGGACTGTGCGGTCACTCTTGCCTCTGGTGCATCGTCGCCCACACCTTCTGAGGCAGCGGCAGCGTCAGCTGACGAGCACGCTCAGCTCACTGCCGCCGAGCGCACCAGTCTAGCACAGTGGATGCGCGAGTATCAGGCACTCATGCTATCCTCAGCACTGCCGCGCCGAGCGTCACACTCACGCGCCGACGCGACATCTCCCTCGACGGCGCCTCTATTGCCAAGGGAGACGCCGTTCGACGCGTTTCACGCTCTCCCATCCGCAGCCGCGTGCCGCGTGCGCACCGAGGGCGACAAGCGTGGTAGCGCCGGTGCCGCCTTGCGCGACAAGGGTGCTGCGCAGCTGCTGCCACCGTGGAGCGAAGCCGCCGCTCGCGTGTCGAGAAAGGTGGAAGACAGCGACTCTTGTGTCCCCGGCAGCGATGGAGCCACATCCTCTAACGGCTCCGCTTTCGCCCGTACAGAAGGTGAGTATCCCCCCTACTTCAGCGAGGTACTGTGCCAGGACGGCACGGCCGTTGAAGAGCAGGCTCAGGATGGAGGCGCGAACCCGTTTTCTGAGCGCCACTATCGCTCAGCGGCTCAACCGTTCTATCGGGCTGCTCGCAGTGCCGTACCGTCACCCGTTCGGCGCGCTGTTCCCAAAGCGAAATCGACCGTATTTGTTCCAACATGCGGCATAGGTGTTCCTCGTATCGCCACCGGATGTGTCCGCTGCAACTTCGACGCGGCGCAATGCCGGCACCCGTATCGAGAGGCACAGGATGTGCGCATCGTGCGTGCGTCTCACGTTGCCGTGACGAATAATGGCGAGTACAATCGCCGTACGATTGCCCAGTCGTGCTGTCAAGCTCGCCAGGTCGACGCTGCTCGGCAAGCCCAGCAGACGGCGCGGGCGCAGCCCACGAGTGGCCGCCTTGTTCCCGTCATGCACGCCCCTATCGGAATGACGGTACAGCCGAGAGCTGGACTGGCAAGTGGGCGGCAGATGAGCACGCTGCCTGTCAAGGCGAAGACGGACCGGGTAAGGTTGGCGCAGTACTACCGGCATCAGTGGGCGGAGCAGGAACGACGCTCTAGCGCTGCAGGAAGAAGCGCCGCATGGGATGCCCGATACGCGCTGCTAAGTTGCGCGGGCTGGACTGGGTAGGCACACTTCCTTCTTCACGTGAACTGCCCACTCGTTGTCCGAGTTTGGTGGTGGTGGTGGTGGGGCCATCACGAGCGGAAATCTGAAGCGAGATGGAGGTGCCTAACGCGCCACCCTTTTTCCGGAGTCATTCATCGGCACACATACACGCTTAGACAATCAGCAGAAAGGGTCTAGTTCTCTTTTTTTAGTTTTTCGCTCTCCTCCCCGTACACATGTGCACGCATACATACACCACACACACACACACACCATACCGGGAGGGAGGAGGTACGGAAAAGGAGGGGTGAGGGTGGGGGGAACAGGGGGGAGGGAGGGAGGCTCTTTGAGGCTACTCTGCCGCTGTCCGCTAGATTGTCTGCGTGCACAGGTGGTGATGCAGCAGCACAGGCACCACAAAGGCTTTCACAGGCGCGCACTGCGCCTCGTTTTTGTTCTGCATGAGCTCTTGCTTAGCCTTTGCCACACTCATTCCTGCGCGTATGTGTTTCTTCTTTCTCCCCCCGCTGCGAGCGCATAAAAGTATGCGTGTGTGTGTGTGCGAACGTGATGCGGCGTGCAGAGTTTTGTACGCGGGGCGGCTTGGGTGACCTTCCTCGCGGGCCATGCTCTTCTTACTGTCCTCGCCTCCCATACCCTACAAGAGCAATGGTGGATACCCTAAACTCGCAAGCATCTGGGCCCACAGAGCGCATCTGCCCGTCTCGGTATCGTTGAGGCATTTTCGAGGAGCATGGGCCACCTCGCATCTGACGACCCACTCCGCCGCTCTCCATATCATCAGGATGTCTCCAGTGCTCACTCTCGCGCCGCGATGCTCCGTGTTGCATCGTGCTGCTGCAGCACGGACATCTGCATTGCGGGAGCTCCAACAAACCAGAGTGTGGAGGGCCCCTAGCCGAAGCCCCGCCACCTCCCGCCTTCTGACCTCTCTTGGTCCGTGTGCTCTATGCTGAACTCCTTCGCCCACTGTCGTGCTTGTGCGTTTGCACGTCTTTTCCCTCCCGTCCGCGCAACACTGTGACTGCGGAACGGCGGCAGCGTAACTCCACATAGGTCAAATCCTTGCTTCTACCGTTGCCCGTGGCGATATTCAGCAAAGAGTGCGCGCGCGTGGGTGTCGTTGAGCTTGACTCGGCTGAGCAGAAGGGCATATGCGGGGAGACAGAGGAGGACAACAGAAAACTGAAGCTCGCGTGTGTTTCACCCGCACTCTCTGCCCGTGCACAAGCCCCTACCTCTCTCTGTTGACGGCGCCTGCGTATGTGTTGCAGCATCATACCAACAACTACACGCACGTACACTTCTGCGCAGATACTTAGATATACAGACAGACACAGAAACACCAACTCCTCGCTTGACGACACAAAGTAACGGCGGCGGCCTGTGCGGATGAGAGAGGCAGCAACGAAAACCACCATCGAATTTGGCACGTCATAGAAACCCTCAAGGGGAGCGGGACGGATTGCGGACAGCACGAGTGCGTTGCCAAACCACAATAGAGGCAGAAGCCGCTCGGGTTTGATTTCAGCCGTCTGCGTGCCTCTCGGCATCACAGTACAGTGCGCGCGAACTGCGGAACACTCCTAAGTCGAGCTAGCTGTACCTGCTTAGCTGTGGCAAATCGTCGTTATGTCGTTCGGCGGCTTTGGGACGGGGGCAGGTGCTGGCGGTTTCGGAGCAAAGCCAGCAACGACGGCTGGCTTCGGCGTAACTCCATCGACGGGGGCTGGAACTGGTGCAGCAGCTCCTGCAAGCGGTGGTCGTGGCTTCGGAGGCTTTGGCACCGGCGCTACAACGACCACGGCCACCGCAACAACTGGCGGCTTCGGCGCTGCAGGGGCAACAGGATTCGGTGCAAAACCCGGCTTTGGCGCTGCCCCTGCTGCTGGCGGCTTTGGTGCGGGCGGAGGTCTCGGCACCGGCGCTACGGCAGGAGGCAGTAGCGGCTTTGGTTCCACAGCCACCTCCGGCCTCGGTGCCGGCCGCGGTTGTGGCTTTGGCATGACGGGCGGGTTCGGGAGTACGGCTGTTTCTGCTGCCCCGGTCGCACCGACGGCTCAGCAGTACCCATACCCAGGTATCAAGGGTCCCGGCAATGCCACCAGCTGGACACGCGACATTGACTTCTCTCAGGTGACGGAGCAGGTCCGCTTCGAGGCACTGCCGCAGCCGCTGCAGCAGCACCTGATGGAGCTGCGCAGTTTCATGCACGCGGAGCGGGACGCGGCCAAGAGGGTGTATTTGTACTTCAATGAGTCCGATGGTACGGATCCGGCTGCCGCTGTGACCGCCAGCAGCGCCACCGGGAGCTCTGCCGCCACGGCGTCTTCCTCCAGTTATCGCAAACTCCTTGCCCAGATGGCAGCACTGAAGGGTGGCGGCAACCGTGCCGTCGATCTTGTCGCGGTGCACTGCAACCAGCATGAAGGGCAAGCGCGTCGTCAGCTACAGCGTCTCGAGAAGTTGGAGGCCAACATCCGCGACTACGAGCGGCACGTGTGGGAACCGTTGCTGGAGCAAGGGCTGCCGTCATCGCTGGCCGGCAGTGGAATGCACGTCCGTGGTGGCGCATATCGTCCCGCCGCGAGCAACGGTGCCGCCTCTCCTTTTGTGTCTTTGGTCGAGGAGTTGAGCCGTCGCATGGACCACGTTAGCAGCGCTCTCACTGAGCTGGAGGCCACACTGGTGCCTCCAGGTCATCCGCTGCGCGGCGCCGGCGAGAGTGGTCGTCACGGTCACCACAACGGCAGCGCCATCCCGAACGACGCGATTGCTCAGATCAACGCCGCCCTCTTGTACGAGTTGAACCAACTCCGGGACTCCTCCTGTGTGGCCGCGCATCTGCACAGTCGCACCGACATTGCCCGCAAACTCTTCACGCGCCAGTACGGTCAAGCGGAGGCGGACGTGCTCTTCGCCGATACCGAACAACAGCGCAACGGCCTGGCTCTGTTCCGTCGGGCATCGCCGTCGACGTACTTCGACATTCCTCCGCTCCCACAGCAGCCACAGCTGCCTGCTGCGGCACTGGCTGCGGTCACCACCACGAGCGGCGCTGCGCCGATCACCGGGTTTGGGGCAGGCACCACCTCTGCGCTGGGTGGAGGCTTCGGTGTGACATCCGGTGGTGGTGTCTTCGGGGCAGCCTCCACCGCTGGTACAGCTGGAGCGGCGACCACTGGGGGATTCGGTGCCCCTGCAACGGCTGCGGTCGCACCAGCAGGGGGTGGTACGGTGGGTGGCGTTGGCTTTGGCGTAGCAGTGGGTGGAACAACATCGGCTCCAGCGACGGGCGGGTTTGGCGCCGCTCCAGCGGCAGGTCTGGCCCCGGCCACTGGCGGTTTCGGGGCAGCGCCAACGGCTGGGGGTTTTGGGGCTGCTTCACCTTCTGCCACTATTGCACCGGCTGCTACTGGTGCTCCCCCCTCCGCGCCATCCATGGGCCCTGCAGCCCCTGGTGCTGCGCCGGCTGCCTTCAACTTGGGCGGCGGCGCTGCAGCTACTGGCACTGGCTTTGGGATGGCACCGGGCAAGTCTGGGGCTGGAGACGGTGGCGATCGCCCGTCTCAGCGGACCCGTTAGTAAACGAAGTATGCGTGCTTCTGTGTGTGTGGTGATGCATTGCTCCTCCCTTGTGTGCGCATGTGCGGGAGATGCGTGACAAGGCGGGGGATAGGTTGGAGATGGGAAGCCTGTAAGCGGAGTGTGTGCCGAGAGATGGTGACAATGGATAAGCACGAAAGGAAGGGCATGAAAGATGGGAAAGCCATGGGGAGAGCCGTATGCCCACATTTCGGCGCCGTCGGATTGCCTGGTGCCTCTCAGCGCAGCCGCATTCATGCGTGGCGGAGACGCAACGCCCGCGTCGAGCGAACTTCTTCGCTCGAACTCGAACAAGCGAGGTGGTACACTGGCACATGCCGTTGCACACACGCACAGGTGACTCAGCGGATAGAAGTGTGTGAGAGGAGGCACCGTCAGTGTCGACGTTGTTGCCCTTTCTCGTGTGTGTGTGTGTGTGTCTTTTCTACATCATGCCTCTCTTCTTTTCGTATCATCTGCTACACCTCTGGCGTGCGTCGCCTCTCTCGCGAATGCATGCACCCGCACGCACCCTCATTAGGGATCCCACGAGGCGCGGAAGCGGGGGGGGGGGCGGTCTTGCACAGTCACAGACCCACAACTCTCACCGCCACCGTCTTCCGGCGATGAGCGTGTGCGTGTGCGGGAGGCGGTCCTTTTCCCATTGTTATCCCCCTACCCCACTGACGCATGTGCACGCGCGAGTTGTTTACTCCCATTTCTTCTAGCGCACTTGCACGCACGTACGCCTTGCAGACATCTCTCCCTCCTCATCCTTCACAGGTATGCACAACGCGCATGCCTTGCCCAGGAAAATAACCGCAAACGCACGCGCGGAGGGAGTCTGTGAGGTGTGCTGGATAGAAGCACCCACAAAGCAGCAGCAGTAGGCATCCTCCAGACGACCATGCTTCATCGCACCCGACTTTCACGAGGGCCCGCCATCACCGCTGGCGCATCTATCTCCGTTTGCTTCAAGGGCCTGGGTACATACGACTACCCTTCCTCTTTCACGTGGCCTCCATCGCTGGAGGATGACGGTGATGGGCGAGGGCATGGTGTTTCGCGACCTCCAGCGGCGCCTTCAGAGCCTCCGCGAGGCACTGCTGACAGCGCTGAGTACCGCAGCCATCGTCGCTCGCCGTTTTCTGTGCTGCGCAGCCGGCAGTGTCGTGTGGGCCGTTGCGCTTCGGGAGTGTTGCCCGCCTCACACAACACCGTGGCGGCACCCTGCGCCGGCGGCAGCAGTCACGGGCTGGTCGCGTGCGGGCATCGCCTGTGCTGCTGCAGTGCACTCTTCTACCCAGCGCTGCCCCCCTACTCGTCCTCGTCCTCTGCGCCTCCCTCGACGTCTGCCTCGCCGTCGTCTGCGGAGGAGGGCATATGGCGGGTGCGGGACGACTTTCTGTGGGCGCTGAAGCTCGCAGGCGTTGAGCGACTGCTGCGCACCACCATCAGTGAGGAGCTGTATGGACGGTTGTTGGGCGTCACGGGCACGAAGACGACGGTTGTTCTGACGTGCAACGACCTCCTGACAGCGGCACAAGAATATGCGGAGGCCTCCAGCGCAGAGGCGGCTTTGGCCGCGCCAGCTGCGTCGCTTCCCGCTACGATCCCATACGTGGCGCGCCTGCTGCTGAATGCAGATGAGGACAACCGTATCAAGTGGCTGCAGGAGGAGTCGGCTGCGATGGAACACCGCGACTACTACGCACGTGCGCCGTCGCTGCGTGCTTTGCTTGTCATGTGGTCGGCACAGCAGCAACAGCAGCGCGTCTGCGCGGCCACCCTGAGCGGTGGCTGTGGCGGCGTTGCCGCAGGTGATTTGTTCCCTGGTGACACTACCGGCGCAGATCGGCGGCTCGCCACGTCGTCCACGGCACGGACGCCTAGGTTTCTTATCCCTCCTCCGACCATGGAGGACATCCAGCTCATCCTCATGCGTATGGAGGAGCGACATGTCGAGGTGACGATGGCCGACATTTCTGCTATCGCTGCTATCGGTGCCGCTTCGACTGGCACAGGAACGTCGATCCCCTCTGACGAGTTTTGGGGAGCGACTGTGCGGTATCTGCAGCCTCTAAAGCTCTCTCAGGCGCTGAAGGCCTACGTATCGACGCCGTCTCCGCCCGTGAGCGACGGCGCCGCGTCGCGCGATGAGGCGCTCGTCTTGCTACATGTGCTTATTCTTTCTGTGCTACTACGCTACACCTCGGTCGCGAATGCAGAGGTGCCGCCCGCGTCCACGGCACCGCCGCCGTCGGCGTGGATCTCGTCCTCTGCCGCTTCTTCCACCCCGGGCCCTGCCAACTCAAAACTTCTGGTGCCCATGGCCGCCTTCGAAGCGGCAAGTGCGGTAATTCAGCTGCGCAGGCGCCTCACGACGTCATGCGAGGGTGATGACGCCGCAATTCGTGGATCGGCCCATACACCTACGCCTCCCTCCGCTGTCTACGAGGCCCTTCTCACGTTGTGCGACGAGGTGCTGAAGCACGTGTACGTGCTGGCCGAGCGGTCGCAGCTTTCGGCGACGAGCCCGCATCTACCGGCGTTGACGACGTGGCTTCTGCGAGAGATGGTGACGAGTGCGGCGTGCGAGTTGCACTTCAAGCGCCTTGTGGACCGAAGCATCACGGAGGCGCTGATCGCGCTGGAGAAGAGCGGTCTCGTGAACCGGTCCTCGATGAACCTCCAGGTGGTGGTGCGCCAGGTTTTGCCGTTGGTGGAGGGCTGTGGCAGTGAGGATCTGTACACATCAGTGCTGAACGACGTCGTGTCCGCTCTTGAGGAGAAGGCCCGGCGGGACCGGCACGCCTTCACTCAGGAGGACATGCTCTATTTGGCAGAGCTGGGGACCAAGTTGTTTGTCAGCGGCTCGGCTGACAGCACGGCTGGCAGCTACAGCCTCTTCGACCAGACGGCACGAGGTCAGATGGAGGAGCTGCACGTGATGGACGGGAGCCCGTGGGCTCTGTGCGTCTCGTCGTACCGCTCCCTGAAAGAGATGATGCAGGCTATTATCCGCGACCAGCGGCGACTGAAGCAGCAGGTGCAGGAGCAGCTCCGGCAGCTTTCTAGTTCCAGCACCCTCTCTGCCGTGATGACGGGAAGTATCGAGGCGCAAGGCTGCCATCACGCTCGGCTGGATGGCGACGGTGCCCCTCTCTCCTCCCCCTCCTCCCCTCCAGACTCTGAGACTAGCTCTGTCGCCCGCAGCGATGCTGCTGTCGACCTTGGTGCCGCCAGTGCTGCCTCTGAGGCAGCAGGCGAGGACGGCTTCACTAGAGCAAAGACCGCTGCTCCTTGTCATGGCGCCTCCGCCTCAGCTCCAGCTGGGCCGCCGCGGATCTCTGTGTCACCGATGCTGCGGCAGCGCTTCCTCATACTTATTGAAGAGCTGGTCAAGGCGCAGGTGGCCGAGAGCTCAAGCGACTCGGAGCGGCCGATTGTGGTGAGCACCGAGCTCTTCGCCTTCGTGACGCGGCATGTGCCGGTGCCGAACATACAAGACGAATACCGCCGCAAGATTTTTCTGCTGGTGAACGTGGCCGAGGCCCCAGAGACAACATGCCGCCGGCTTGCTGAGCGCAGGGAGAAGCGGCGGGCCTCTGCAGATGGCGAGGGCTTTAGGAGACGCCGGCGTCGTCACGTCAGAAGTGACACCAGCGCCAGTGGCGCTGCCGAGGAGGAGGTGGAGGCAGACGGTGAGGACGCGCAGGCGGGGCCTGGTTCGAAGAGGGCAGGCGCGGGCAACGACCCGCACGGCGGTGCGAACGATATACCCGCGGAGCTGCGCTTTCTCGTCAGCTCCCTCCCGCTCACGCTGTCGCCGTGGGCGAGTGTCATGATCTTGCGCGAGGTGCTAGCCGAGTCTGCCGGTCGAAACCCTCGGTACACGTACGTGCTCAACGCAGCCATTGACCTACAGTTGCCGATGTCCACCACGCGGTCCCGCATCGCGACGACGCTGAACATGTGGCGCTTCCTCAACACACAAGCGCACAAGCTGAGCCTGAAGGAGAGCGTCATGATGAAGCAACGGTGCGCGTGGAACTTGCCCATGTCGTATGTGCTCTCCTCGTACTGGTCCCTCCTCACATGGCTTTTTCTCGCGAGCATCATTATGCTCAACGTGGTCGGGATCGACTTTGAGTCGCAGCTTGTCGCGAACTCGCTTTTCAGGATGTTTGCACCGTGGGAGGAGATTTGTGTGCCGCGGACCGCCGCGGACGACAGGGACACGTGGAGCACGCAGGCGGCGGCCGACTTGGCGTCAGACTACTTCGAGCAGGCCGAGATCGCCGATCGGCGTCGCGAGGAGCATCGGCTCAGCAGCACCGACGTGTTTCTCTCCTCGGCTTCCTACTTGATCCTCGGCTACGACGACCAACGGCGGCCGATGACGGTCATCCCGATTGGCAGTGACTGCACCGCACCAGCTGAGGAGCGAATCGCTGAGGAGTACGCTGCGGCAACGGCGGTGCTGCGCGAGCTATCGCTGCACGCCCCGTTCCCCTTCTTCGTCGACATCGAGCGGCCGCTGCCGATGGAGTACGTCGAGAAGCGCATCGCGGAGCGCATTCGGCGTGTGTCCTTTAACAACACATGGTTCCTGCCGCGCATGATCATTCGCACCTTCCCGCTTGGCCGCCAGTACACGGAGCACAAGCTTGTGCTCCACACCTGCACGCAAGCGAACCTCACACGGCGCCGAATCACATTCTTGCTGTACATGCACGACGGCGTCCCTGTCACCCCGCAGTTCATACAGGAGCTAAGCGACAGCTTTCTCTCACGGCACGCGAACCTGGTGCTGGTGGTGCACGAGTCCAGCCTTCTCAAGGGCGGCACTACACCTGCAGCTCTCGCCAAGGTCGGTCTGTCAAATACCGTTCGCGGCCCTTCAGCAACCATCGCGTCTGCGGCGGCTGAGATGATAGACGCCGTGCTGCCTAGTGATCTCAGGGACTGCCCCTCACCTTCTGCAGCCGCTTCAGCGGCGCACCACATGCGTGTGCTGCCGTACTGCCGGCAGTACTACTCCGGCAGCGGCAGCGTCATTGCTGGTCTTCAGCGCGTGGCAGGCGGAGAGACGCCGGAGGGCGGCGGCGGCGCCGCAGAAAAGGGCTGGTGGGTGCTTACGCTGAGATCGGTGCGTCGGTTGTGGGAACGGTTGCAGGCGGGATCGGGCGCTGCTTCCTCCGCCTCCACCGCAGCAGCCTCGTCGGCCCACCTGCCGCTCTTCGCGTCGACTTTCAGCAGCCGCCGTACCTCTCTCCACCGCAGCCGAGAGCGGCAGTGCAAGGAGGCCGAGGAGGTGGCTGCTACCAACACGCAGAGGCAGAGCAGCGACGGCCGCGTGTCCGCAGCTGCGGTGTGGGTGAACTGGTGGTGGCACACGCTCTCCGGCGTGACCTCGGCGACAATTCGGATGGTGCGCGTTGACCGCATCGGGGTGTGGGGGGAGGAGGCGGAGCGGGACGACGAGGCTGCACGCAAAAGTGGCACCACGGTTGCCACCAATGAGCTGGCGCCACGTGCGCGGGCGGCCGCCGATCAAGCAGCAATAGACACGGTAGCGACAGGAACCGCGGCCCATGCTGCGGAGGCGAAGGCAGGCAAAGGCGGCGTGTCTGTTTCTTTCACTGCCCTGCGCCGTCTCATGTCGGAGGTGTGAGCCCCCGTGTCTATCAGCAGGTCTAGGGCCAGCACCGACACCGCTGATGGCAGCACCACGCCTCCCGCCGCGAGCGACACGGTGCGGCTGCACTTCGCCTCCTCGGAGCGATTTTCCGACGCACATGTGATTCCTCTAGCGTGACGATGGCGCGTTCCGTGCCAACGCCTTGGAAGTGGCGGACAGCGTATCGCGCAGCAGCACTGACTCAGGCTGCCCACCTGTTGCAGGTCCCACCGCTCCAGCGGCAGCACTAGGGCAGACCTCCGCCTTCGATTCGTCGAACAGCGGTAGCACCTCGCTACTCTTCGTGTCACAGCCTGTGCCGGCCTCCCGGCCTTATCTGCCGACAACCTCGACCTCCTCGACACCGCCGTGCTCGTAATGGACTGCGATGCCGCTGCTGCAGCGGCCTCTCTACACAGACCTTGAGCGTTCCGTAAGCGCACTCCAGGAGAGTGAAGGCCAAAAGACGGGCGAGATACTGGCGTAGCTGTGCCGTGCCCCTCGCGCCTCTTCGTGAGTCGCATTGGGGGCGGAGAAGGGTGACGACGGTGGAATGTTGTGCGCGTGCATATTCAGGTCTGTCTCTTTCTCTGTCTCTGTGTGTGTGTGTGTGTGTGTGTGTGCGGAGAAAATAGAGTGCGAGAGCGACGCAGCAGAGGGCCAGTGAAGCGGCGTCTCGCGTCTGTTGCGGTGGGCGAATACGCGTGAGAGAGGGCGCGCGGGGCGCTTGCGTCTCGACGTCACGCTTTGGGGTTTCTTTGCGATGCTGCCGACGGAATGAGTGTGCGTGCCAGCGACAATCACACAAGGCCGATATAGAATGGAAAATCACCGACACGTGAAGACGCAGGGTGGGTGAGCAAGAGAGTCGGAGTCAAGTGTGCGAGTATGTATGTATGTGGCAACGCGCGTGCGCAAGAAAGTGGCATGTGTGGATTCCGACGCGTACCCACATAGGCCGGCGCACCGTGCATCTTCACTTCCTTCTTTTCTTGCTGCCTCACCGCCATCCCAGTGATGGCAGCACCACCCTGACGCGGAGCACACAAACACACACATATATATATATATATATATATAGGAACCAAAGAAATGAGAGACGAGAAGCAATCAGCTGTCCGAGCACACATCTCCGTAAAGGGGGCAAACGCCAAATTGTCATTCCCCTCCCCTTCTCCTCCTCTGGATTGGATTCACGTCTGGCATACACTCGCACTTCTCTCTTGCTCTCTCTCTCTCTCTCTCGATGTTTCACTCTTCTCCGCATCGCGCGTGCCCATCGTACCTGTTCTTCCTTTTTTGGTTGCCGCTGCTGCGTGCGTTTCCGCCTCCCTCGGCGATGTTGCTGGTGTCGATTCGCTCTGCGCATACATATACACACAAACACACACACACACACACACACACACGCATCCACCGTACGCGCGGACCTGTGCGCACGCTCAGTCTGTTTTCGCTCCTTCATCTTTCCCTACCTCCCTCTGCAGACGTAACTGCTCTTCTTTCTTTAGGCAAACATAGACCAATACTTAGCACCCCACCCCTCCTCACTTGCCAGCCTTCCCTCTCTCTGTGTGTGTGTGTGTGTGCAGCATCGTGTGCAGGTCCGTCTTCCTCCCTCCTCTCCTGTGCTTTACAGTGATAACTAAAAGGAAGCGGCGGAGCGGGAGAAGCATTGGCCACCGTCATAGACAACACGTCCGCGTTTGTGTACACACAGACACACAGACACACAGACATACCCCACTGCCTACGCAGACAACAGCCCACCTCAATCAGGAAAGGCACCGCCCTTGTCGAACGCCTCTTTTCGGCGCCTTGCCGCTGTTGGTCATACCCGGAACCCGGTAGCTGCGCAGGGCTGACCGCCTTTCTCGCCTGTGCTTCGGTTTGTCTTATTTCGTGCCTGGTCTGTGTGCATACGGTCATCCCGCTCCTCCTACCCTATTCCCCCCCCCTCCCCTTCCCCAACCCAGCCCAACCCACTCATCTCAAGCATGGCGAGCATTGGTGAGCTGGACGCCTACATCCAGAGCGGTGCCGCGGTCGACGATGCCAAGCTCGACCAATGGATTCAAATGAGTGACATCTCAAATGCAGGCGGGTTCTACAGGGGCGATGCTGCCGTCGTCGGCGAGGCTGTGCGCCGCGTCTCTCGCGTAGTCGTGGCGCAGTACTTGAACAACGCTGATGTGAAGGCTGTGCCGCTGCGCCGCAAGACGAAGTTCTGCTTGCTGCTGAACAACTTCTCCCTCCACAAGCCGGTGCGGTCGGTGGTGTTCGAGTGCTTGGAGGACATGACGAGTATCTTCGAGAAGTCCATCAAAGACGAGGGTACGATGCCGTTTGACTCAGAGCTAGGCCGCATGTCAGAGCACGTACTAGTGCTGCTGATGCGCGTGATGGACTACAATCTGAAGGCTGCGGCCGTACACGAGTTTGCGGAGCACAACACGCAGTTTGCGATTCAGCTGCTGTTGGCTATCTTGCTGAAGGAGCCTCCGTACGAGTTCGAGCTGCGGTGCAACTGCATTAGCGGTCTGCTAGGCTTCACCCAGCCGCAGGCCTTCTTCGGGGCTGGGGAAAAGATCGAGGAGCACAGTTGCAACAAATTCACGGAAAAGGTGGACTTCATGCTGAACCTGATGCTGCGTCTGCAGGCGATCCAGGTGGTGAGCGACGTGCTCGGCGACGCCATCGCAAGCTCGGATACGGTACCGCAGCTGGCTCAGAACGCTGTGAACAACACGATGCAGACCATCATGAACATCTTCAAGTTCTCTTCGAAGGAGTCGACACAGTGGCGTCAGCACATCCTTCTCTCCACGACGTTACTCGACGGGACGGTGATGATGTATGTGCAGTCGCTGGCCTCAAATCTGCATGAGACGATGACCGCCCAGGCGCCGCGCGTCGCTGGACAGTTGTTGCACTCCCTCAGCCTATCTTTCCTCTTCGGCGCCTTCGCAGCGTACCACATGGAGGAGGCGAGCCAGGAGCTGCGCATCTTCTGCACCTTCTTCCACGACCTCTTCCAGCTGTCCATCCGCCCCATTGTGGCGGATGCGCGTGTGTCAGGGCAAATGATGGTTATGTACATCAACCTCCTCCACTTCATGTGCAACGTCGATGCCATGGGCGAAGAGCCCAGCTATCCGATGGACGACCTGCTGCCAGAGTTGTCGAGTGCGGCGCTGCGATCGACCGTTGAGGCTTTCCTGAAGAAGGAGGTGGGCGGCTGCGGGCTGCCTTTCACGGAGGCGTGGTATCGACAGTTCCGTCGTGTCACGGCCGACACCCTCATCGCGCAGGATTCGACCACATTTCAGTGGATCGACAGCTGCTTCCTTGCCATGATCTCACAGCTGACCGTGCAGCAGGTGCCAGTGGCCGCACCGGCTGCCCCGGCTGGTGGCGCGCGTCTGCTGAGCGAGATACCGCCTCTGAGGCCGGAGAAGAAGAACAAGATCTCTATCGACAAGGCGGCCGCGCCAATCCGGCACAAGGTGAATCCGAGTGCAAAGCAGGACAGTGTCGAGGGCGTGGACGCCGACCTGCTGTGCGCACTGACTGGCGCCGTCATGAAGAACCCTGTCTCCTCGCCGTACGGGCAGACGTACGAAAAGGAGGCCATCATGAACTGGCTGGAGCAGAACGGCTCCGTCTGCCCCATCACCGGGCGTCCTCTGACGGCCGCCCAACTGAGCCCGAACACGGCTGTGGCGACGAAGATCATGCAACAGATAGTGTGTCAGACCATGGCAATGCAAGTGGTGGCCGAGGACGACATGTACAAATTCTGATGAGGGCGTCCAGGCGGAACAGCCTCAGAACAAGGTTCGTTCTCGCGTTGAGCGCGGCTCCCTTTTCCGGCTTGTCTTCCCCTCTCGCGTTTCCCCACCCGCTCCGCCACACACGTGTGAGTGCCTGAAGTGTGTATTGGTAGCGCCAGGAGTCTGAGCACACGCGCACGCACAAGCTGCACGGGGTTTATTTCTGCTGTGCTGAGCAGCTCCACATCCTTTTTGCCCTGTCAAGTGCCTTCGTCGCTCTCCGTGAGATGATATACAGGGAATCTCTCTCACTCTCTCCCTCGCATGTGCGCGCATCGTGTGTCGGGAGGACAGGCTTGGGGCACCGTTGTCGTGCGTAGGAAGCACGCCTCACTTCACTTATTATTAAGATCACTCGACACCGCCGCCGAGCGGCGTCCATTCACCTGCGCACCTGAATTTGTTCGTGTGTGAGAGGCGCTCCCGCGATGCGCCCCACCTCCTTGTGTTTTCCTTCGTTTTGTGTATCGACTCGCGTCATGTGTGCCTGTTCCTGTCTTTCTGTATATTTGGAGGAGGAGGAGGAGAGAAACGATCGTTTAGCTTTTCAGCATGTCCATTCTCTGCCATGCAAACGCGCGCTCAACCCCACTCGGCCCTTCCCCCCATGGCCTGCCCACAGAGCCCCCATCGCGTGGTGCGAAGAAGCCGTAGACACACGCGTTACAGCCATGCGCCGACTCGGTCACCGGCGAGTACGGCCCCCGCCTCATGCTCTACCCACCCCGGCCTCGCAGGCCAACCCACAGCCGCTCCCATCGTGCCGGGCGTCACTTGGTGCATCCCCCTCGGGGTGGCGCAGGCTCCCCACACCAGCAGTGGGCCATGCGAGGGTCGGGTGAGATACGCTCGAGTCACGTTGGCACGTTGCCTATCATGTGGATGGCATGCAATATATTCAATGTCGCGGGTTGCCTCGACGCCGCGCCATGCAGGACCTGACCGCCGACATCAGCAGCGATACATCGCTGCTGAACTCCCTACGTCACTGGTGCTTGACCCTGTAACCACCAGAAGTGGTACGGCATTTTGTCAGGGATAAGGGAGGGGAGGGCTGCTTGGCTTCCTCACAGAGAGTGTGGTGGGGACTGGACCGCGTGATATTACCACGCGCTGAGATCCCCCACTTTCGTCATGAGGTAAGGGAGAAGAGCTAATGGAAGGGAGTGGACGGGAGGGGCGGTTCATCGAGCGGAAGTGGTGCCCCCCATCACTGTGGGCTTTCACATGTGTGTTGCCTTTTTCTTTTATTTTTTTTTTCGTCCCCCCCCCCACACACACACTCTGCCAACTGTGGCGGTCACTCGTGTTCGTCTTTGCGCTCTTCTTCTCTCTTTGGGAGGGTGCATCTCTGAGTGCGTGTGTACCGGTGCTTATGTGTGATGGCGGGGCCGGAAGCGAGGGAATGTCTGTTCGAGCTTTCAGCATGTCTCTTTGCTATTTCTCGATTACCTTTCTCTCTGTGCCCCTCCCGCGGCCTCCCCCACCCTACCTCTTGTACACGGTGGCAGGCCGCTCGCTCATGTGTGCAGAATGAAAGGCTACAGCACTGGTGGGCGCGTGCGTGCGTGTGTGTGTGCGCGCGCGAGCCTCTCTCTCTTTCTCTTTCGCTCTGCCTGCCTGGTGCGAAAGGAAATGACACGCTTTACCCGGTGAAGACGCACACGCACGCGCCCAAGTCTCCTCTCCCTTTTTTTTCTTCGTCTTTCTCCTCCCTCTCTCTTCCCGGTCACTGGTTCTCCGTTGACGCATCACTCTGCCTTCCGTCTTTGGCTCGATGTGAGTCGCGCTCTTGTCGGTGTGTCTGGCTTCCTCGTTTCGCCCTCTTGTCTTTCATGGCTCAGTTCTTTCTTCGTCGTTTTCGCTCTGGGCACCCTCACCGATGTTTGCGGCACCCCCTCCCCCTTCCCTTCTCTCACCCCCACCATCTACAACGACAGCTGCTGGGATGGGGACAGGTACACCCGCATATGCGCACATGGACGCACAGAGACACGTCGTGTTGGCAGCCCTCCAAACGCAAGGGGAAGTGGCAAGTGAGGAGTTCCACGGCTGCGCATCTTTATGCGCGTAGCGTCAAGGCAAAACAGCGAGAGGGTGGAGAAAGAAAGGGGCGGATGGGGCGGGAGGCTAAGGAAGGGACAGTGCGCGCGTGCGTGAGCGTCTCGGTGCGTGCGCGTGGTGTGGCAGCGGCGGGGAGGTGGAGATGCACTTTTTTTTAGCCTTCACCGTTTTTCTTCTCTCATTTCCTTCGCCTCGGTGTGCGACTGTCTCTGCCTCCTCCCTCTCCCCTACTTCTTTTTCCTTTGTTCTGTTGGTGTGCTCGGTCGGCTTTACTTATAGCGAAGCTGAATGCTGCGTGGTGCTCTGTGCAACGCACCAAGAGCGCACAGGCAGCGTGTCTTGACTGGAAAGGTGGGGATGGGGGAACGACCTGTACACCATGGTCGCGAAGGACCATGGTGGCGTTTGTATGCCTGTGGTTCTGGATTAAGAGTTGTTGAGCACTTCGAACACGAAAAACAAGAGACGAATGGAACGAGGGGGGGGGGGCGAGCACGTGGATTACGTGGTGATCACGCTTGGCCCACATTTTGCCGCGCACGCCCTCTTCCCACTGATGACTCCTCCTCGGTTGTATGACGTTCTTGCTTGCTAGCTTCTCTCTCTGCATGTCTGTGTGCTTCGGCTCTCTTCTTTCCGCTGTTGCGGATTTGGCACTTGCGCGTCGCGCCGAGATGTAGTGCAGGGGGCTGAGGCTAAAGGTCGAGGAGGACATCAACCGTTGCTTTATATGTGGCAAATCACACACACACACACACACACACACACACACACACACACGGTCATGTCTCTTATCCTTTCTTTCTCTCGCTTTCTCTCTCTGGGGTCTGTCACAACTTTCCTGACACCACGGCGACCCCCACACTTTCCTTCAACCTTTCCGTGGTGTGCGACTGTCTCTCTGTCTCTTCTTCTCTTATCACCCGCCCCTCTGTGCACGTGTGGACACTGCCGTGTTTGCCTTTGGCTTACGGTGTAAGCATACACAGGTGCGATAGCAGCACGGCGGCGCTCCAACGACAAGAGAGAGGGGAGGCTGCGCCAGGAGAACACAGGCCGCGTATGCGCTTGTGCGCGCGAGTAGCAGCACTTCGAGGCGTTTCCATTTCCGTGCCGCTGACGTCCTCGGCCTCTTTTTCCTTCGCTTGCTCACATTTGCTGCGTGCTCACCCGTACCACTCTGCTCATCTCCGGGCTCTCTCCCCATCCTTCCCTGAGGATGGCTAGTCGCCACAGCAGTGGCGGCTTCAGCTCGTCATCTGCGGGCGATGCGGTGAAGTCGGCCCGAGCGACCACCGACAGCGTCCAGGGGTTGCTTCGCGCTGCACGTCAAAATCCGGAGAAGGAGCTTGGCATCCCATTGGATGAGGTGGAGAGACGTCAGAGAGAGGCGTGTAAGGCACGCCAGTTTGTGAGCGAGTCTACAAGCCGTAAGTTTGATGTGAAGAGCTCGGCGCGAGCGCAGCAGATTATGAACCAGGGGGTTGACAAGTACCAGCGAGAAAAACGTCAGAGGGACCTGAGGCACAATCTGTCGATGCTGCGCAAACTGCAGGTGGTGCTGTGTGTCTTCGGCGCCGGCTTGTTTGGTTGGCTGGCCGTGTCGTACCTGCTGCCGCGTTACTTCGCCGTGCAAGACCGCCAACGTTGCATGCAGTTGCGCTACGAGCGCGCGCAGCGGAGCCTGGGGGGCATCGGCGACGGTGGTGCTGCCGGCGCCGCGGCCACGCTGCCGGTTGGCCCGGTGGTGCGCATCTTTCGCGTGGAGGACGAAGGTGAGGGTGGCACGAAGCGCACCATTCAGTGAAGGGACTCAAAAGTGGCTTGCCGCTGGCGACGTGTGTGGCTGCTTGACAGCGATTTTTTTGTTTTCACAACGCCGTGATTGTAGCTGGAAGTGCGTGGCTCGCCAGGCATGCATCACCTTCAAAGCAGCACACCCTGAAAAAACGGCAGCGGCGTGACAGCAATAGAGCGCAGCGCGCTCCCTCGGCTGCCCTCTGCCTCACATGCGTGGCCCGGACTGGATAACCGGCGTGTACATGCAAGTTGGCCACGAAGTTAGGGGAGGCACTTTGTTTCCATCTGCATCTAGGTCAAGTGCAACCGCC